>NC_041373.1:4047248-4334748 GCF_900634415.1 Cottoperca gobio
CGGTTAGGTCCTTGAGGGATGGAAATGTGCAGCTAATCACTTAATCCGAAGAGCGAATGATACATTGCAGCCTGACCTTGTCCTTGGATGTGTCAGCAGATGGTAATGAGGAAGACCTGTGGTCCTTGTTTTTTTGGGGATAATGGTGGAGGACTTCTAGCAGGCTGGTACGTGGCATGTCTACAGTGAGGTATTGAAAACGCCTGTAAACACCATAGACAGCTGATCAGCACAGTGTTTTTCAGGGTGAAGGGAGAGACACAGTCTGATCTGTCTGCTTTGTGGGGGTTCTGTCTCTTAAAAAAAAGCTATTTCCCAAACTTTTTAGAAGAGCAATACTTAACTGCTGGTGTACTGAATTGTTTGCGTAAACCTTTTGTGATTGCAAAATTGTAGTTTCAGTCACTTTTCTCAAACAAGCCCTGTACATTTCCTGCACAACAGGTTTGGGAGGAGGGAAAGGGGGCTTTACATTAATTTCAAAATGTCTGTCAGCTATAGAGGTAGCTATACAGATTTCCTTTTACCTTATTTAAGCCCAGGGAACTAAAACGGGCTGACATAACTCAGCAATTAGTGATTTCATGAAGTCAATTACGTGATGTGTGTGTGTGTAAGAGATAAAGATATATATGTATATATAGCGAGAGAGAGCGAGAGAGAGCGAAGCGAGAGAGAGAGAGAGAGAGAGAGAGAGAGAGAGAGAGAGAGAGAGAGAGAGGGGCGGGGCCTAGTAAGCTGACACCCTTGCCTTACCATCGCTACTAACTCCCATTGAACTAATTCTTCTCTGGCTCTGGATGACTTTTCTTTTCTGTCTCTCAGCAGAGCGGAAGGAGTGAAACGTTTCCTGATTGCTCCACGTTGTCGGAGGGGACACACTGTAACCAAGGCGCCTCTGCAACACATACCTGTCTGTGTGGCATGTGACAGTTAGCGAGCATCTTTTCACGCGAAGGAAAAGGAAAGTTGGTTGGTAAAAAAGGGCTCGAGCGGCAGAGGGTAAGCTCTCCGTTGGTTCCTGATCTCCCGCCGCGACAGAGATGGAGCGGCTGTGCGGACCCGAGCTCCCTTTCTGGGTGAGTACGTTTCCGTCACTCGTTACCGGTGTGTCCTAACCGCCGTGTTTGTCACAAGATACTGTAACTCCATTGGCCTTGTGTATACTTCGCTTACTACCTGACAAGGTTGTGCAATGTTATGTCATGCTTTTCTTTCCGGGCAGCCATTCAGAAGTAGGCACTGACGACCATATCTTACACAACCCACGCAATAGCATTCACTGTGTGAACAAGCTTCCAATTCATGTCATGCCTAATTATCTGCTGTCTTCTGCTTTATAAAGAGGTCGGGCTCTGCTGTAGGGGACGAACTGGTAGTAAACTGTCAAATGTACGTTAGCTAGCTAAATATTATTGTTATTGTAGTATTTATGATACACTTCAGACACGATAAGGTACGTACACTTATCTCAGAGTCATTATACAGTAGCTACGTCCCTTTTTAAAGAGATAACAATACCATACAGTAGGAAGTATCTAATAGATAGCGTCTCACTGGGAATATTTCTCTATGGTGATTAAATGACATACAGCTATTTGGCTCCATATACACCATATTACAGTATTAATAATAATACGTATTAATAAGTACAACCATGAATATTGTAGGAGATGAGAAATACTATAATAATATAAGGTCACTCCGTAGAACCAGAGACAAATTATATCCCGATGTGGATATTATGGAAGCTTTGTATTTCTTACACCACTTTCCTTTAGAGACCCACAGAAGCATGCGCTCCACAACTCTAGTGGAGGTAACTGGGGTCATGCTCAGTGTCTTTTTTGCCTAGGAAATAATAATGTGAGTTTAATCTTACAACGGTACACACATGGCAAACTGTTGCAATTGTGTAGTCCTACAACCATAACACATACCACAAGATAATAAAGTACACATATTGATGTCTGATACAGATCTGCTTAATTTTATCCTGATTGTACCAATTTTGAGTGAAAATTGAGACTCATTGAAGGTTATTGATAATTATTTGAATTTGATGTTCATGTCTGTGTGATAATTGGGAAGTCTGTTTATAGATCTGTTGCTGTGGTAAATCAGCGTTCCCTTCTCTAGGGCTGGTTATGATTGGGATGTGAAATGTCACCACATTAAGGTTTTCATTGTGCAGTTTCAGTGTGTCTCTAATTGTTTAACAGAAAATATATACAGCTGCTTCTCAGTAAACCTTTGGTGCTTCCTAGCTTTATGCCATATTGCTTTTGTCAGATTTGTAGAGGTTGGGCATGCAGGTTCATCACTATAAGCATGAACATGGTCGTTTTAAATCTGTTGAAAACATGATCACACCAACAGTTGTGTTTGTTGAGGTACCACTATTCGGGCATTTTGCGTCTTCGGGCCATTCAGACATACCCATGCTTGGGGCCAATCTCATTAAACTGTCTTTGTCATGCTGCATCCGTGGAGAAACCCCTCTATGCACCAAGCTCAGTTTTGAGGAACTTTGTTGTTTCATAAAGGGTTAAGACTGTGCACCTGATTTTTCCTCTCGCTGGATATTACACCAAATGCTGGCCTGTTTGTGAGGCCATCTGAGGTGACCTAGACTTGTAGCTGCTTTTTACATCCACTTCATACTAACTGGAGGCAGTTGTAATCCCCCAGAACTCAACAATGCATGTTCAGTGTGTCAGGTTAAACACTAAGACTTGACCAAATATTTGATATTCAATCTCAATGTTTGAAAAAATGGTAACTTGAACCTTTTTTATCTGTATAGCTCAAACAAGGTTTACGTTAGTAGAATCCACACTCTTATTGGTAATCGTTTCGTTAATAAGCGCCAGTGTGTTTATAGTACTGTTGCTGTGGTTAATCAGTGTTTCCCACTTAAGGGCTTTGTGAGGAAGAAAAACTTTCAGTGTGTAAATCTCCAATTGTAATTATTTGTCCTGCAGATATAACACTGCCCTGCTGTTGCACATTGACGCAGCTCATAAATACGGCTTTGAATAAAACACCGTCATTGCGTTGCAGGGTATTCCGATACTAGAAAGTTATCGCAACAATTTTCTAGTATCGATATACCGTACAAATCTAGTGGCTAGTTCCTGGTTCTAGGTACTTTTCTTGGTCGGACGAGGTTCCAAGCGAGTTGAGACAATACTTAAAGGTTGGCGTTAAAAGACCACTGATTGGTCAGAGAGAGTTGTCACTTGCTTAACACGGGACACTCTTTGTAGATGTTGCCACGGCATTTAACAGGGTGTCGCTATGACAATCAACTAAGAATCCTGAGTCGAGTCACACCAAGCCATACCATGCAGTGACAATTCGGCATTACTCAGCACTTTACTTTGTATGTAGCATGTTGTGTCTGTAGTTGCTTCACAGTAAAACCCGTTTTTTGTTTCACGATCTTATGCTTTTAAGAATCTTCCTTGTCATTTTGATATCCCAGCTTTTTGCGATGCCTTGCGACAATTACTGCATTTGTGATAAAATGTCTTGCAGCCCTATCATCATCATAAAGTGTTGATAGTAATGTCTGTATTACTTTTGAATAGTATCATGTAACAGGTTAAAATATTGTATTCACTGAATACTGATGTATTTGATAATGTGTCACTCAGTCACAACAGTAAACTGTGTCATGGGAACATGGAGCATGTAGCTGGACACTCTGGTCATGAGAAATATTGAGATTGAAAGCTGATTCTTTGACTTCATCTGCTTATGAAGATTGTGTGATACAATCAAAAGCTCCAAAACTGCTTCTAATGGACCTTTTTGAGATAATAGTTGTGAGATGGTCCAAAATCCCTTCGAAAACCAGTACAAACCAACAATTCAATCTGACACTAGCATCTTGCATTTACAGTTGTGTGTTGATGGAAAGCGCAGTCCAACAGGTGGAGCAGACTATGTAAACCAGGGGTCAAATCAAATTCAAATCAAATTTATTTGTATAGCCCAATATCACAAATTATACATTTGTCTCAGTGTGCTTTACAGACTGTACAGGTTACAACATCCTCTGTCCTTAGACCCTCGCATCGCACAAGGAAAAACTTCCTAAAAGAAACCCCAAAATTAAAGGGGAAAAAATGGAAGAAACCTCAGGGAGAGCAACTGAGGAGGGATCCCTCTCCCAGGACGGACAGACGTGCAATAGATGTCGTGTGTACAGGATAAACAACATAGTACAAATACAACATTTGACAGAAATTATGTTGTGTTGGAAAAAAAAAAGAAATAGAAAGTTTGGATGAATCCAGGAAAATGTCAATAAGGCTTCCCGGTGTCCAGCAGGACCAGGTCAGCAGGCGCTGTCACGATTCATGATCCTGACGTAAACTTTATCAGTGGCAACCTGCCACATGAGAGACAGACACTCCGGGGATGATACCCCGGATGGTGAGTTAGTAACATACATTTACATAAATGCATACAGATAGAGAGGGAGAAGAAGAGAGGGAGAAGAGAGAGGGAGAGAAGGAAGAGAGCAGGGAGGTGTCCCCCGGCAGTCTAAGCCTATAGCAGCATAACTAGGGGCTGATCCAGGGCAAACCTGAGCCAGCCCTAACTATAAGCTTTATCAAAAAGGAAAGTCTTTAGCCTACTCTTAAATGTGGAGAGTGTGTCTGCCTCCCGAACACAAACTGGAAGCTGGTTCCACTGGAGAGGAGCTTGATAGCTGAAGGCTCTGGCTCCCATTGTACTCTTAGAGACTCTAGGAACCACAAGTAACCCTGCAGTCTGGGAGCGTAATGCTCTAGTTGGTTTATAAGGTACTATGAGATCTTTAAGATATGCTGGAGCCTGACCTTTAATTGATTTGTAAGTCAGGAGAAGGATTTTGAATTCTATTCTGTATTTTACCGGGAGCCAGTGCAGAGCAGCTAATACAGGAGTAATATGATCCCATTTCCTTGTTCTAGTCAATACACGTGCCGCTGCATTTTGGATCAACTGAAGAGTCTTAACCGACTTTTTTGGACAACCTGATAACAATGAGTTGCAGTAATCCAGCCTTGAAGTAACAAATGCATGGACTAGTTTTTCTGCATCATTTTGAGACAGGATGTGTCTTATTTTTGCAATGTTACGTAGATGAAAGAAGGCAGTCCTTGAGATTTGTTTTATGTGGGAGTTAAACGACAGATCTTGATCAAAGATGACGCCAAGATTCCTTACAGTGGTGCTGGAGGCCAAGTTAATGCCATCCAGAGCTTCTATGTCATTAGAAAATGCGTTTCGGAGGCGTTTAGGGCCAAGTATAATAACTTCAGTTTTGTCTGTGTTTAACATCAAAAAGTTGCTAGACATCCAAGTTTTTATGTCCTTAAGGCATGCTTGAAGTTTAGCCAATTGATTGGTTTCATCTGGTTTAATTGATAGATATAATTGGGTATCATCCGCATAACAATGAAAGTTTATAGAGTGGTTCCTTATAATATTGCCCAAAGGAAGCATATATAAGGTGAATAGAATCGGTCCAAGTACAGAACCCTGCGGAACTCCAAGACTGACTTTGGCTGTCATGGAGGATTTATCGTTAACAAGTACAAATTGAGATCGCTCAGATAAATAGGACTTGAACCAGCTTAGTGCGGTTCCTTTTATGCCAACACAATGTTCCAGTCTCTGTAGTAGAATGTCATGATCAACAGTGTCGAAAGCAGCACTGAGGTCTAACAAGACAAGAACAGAGACGAGTCCTTTGTCTGAAGCCAATAGAAGGTCATTGGTAACTTGGGTGTCAAACTCATTTTAGTTCAGGGGCCACATGCAGCACAATTTGATCTCAAGTGGGCCGGAACAGTAAAATCGCAGCATAATAACCTATAAATAACGACAACTCCAAATTCTTCCTTTCATTTTAGTGCAAAAAAGTACAAGTACATTCTGAAAATGTTATCTTTTTACAAAACATTATGAACAACCTGAAATTTCTTGGTGCAATTTCAACACTATTATGCCTCAGTTTATCATTTACACATGTGCATTACAACTTCATGATCACAGTGTATGTACAAAGGCACAAAACATTTCGTCACAGGAAGCAAAGTCATCCCACGGGCCGGATTGGACCCTCTGGCGGGCCGGTTTTGGCCCCCGGGCCGCATGTTTGACATCCCTGATGTAAACTATATGGTGTTGCATGAGTCTGGAATAGTTTATGTCTCCATTACTTCGGGTTTTAGGTGCTGTAGGGTAAGGGTGCGGCCGAATGGAAACGGAAAAAGAGGAAACCGTTAAAGAAGTCTGAGTCATGATTACAAAGGACATTTTGTGGGAAAGTTCACATTTGTTAAGGTGTGTTACCATTAACTCTGATTGAGGTAAGGCAGAGATATAATGTAGCTAAAAGGTCAGCCTTGCCACACTGTGAATACTATTTGCTTGATGAGTCATTTGTCATTTCTTTGCTCCCAAATTCTGTCTGTAATAGAAGTGTCTCACAATCAAACAAACAAAGTAAAGTTGGTGGTCATTGTATGATGCTCTTGGCAAGTAAGACCGTGTCTCACAATCACTTGTTAATCCATTCATTTCTTATACAATTTATTACTACATATAATTTTTCCATTAAAAGCAACTTCCAGATCTTAATTCAGATCTCCTTTTAGATAATTGCATGAAACACCGACAGGGAACCAGAGTGACTCCTAGCGCCCGATTGTCCCCAAAACATAAGCTGTATCAAAAATAATTTTGTGAGTTTCTTTGGAGGTGCGTGCGTGGCACGGTTTCTATTTAGTTCTCTCCTCTCCTCCGCTCTGTAGGTGTGTGCGCACGTGTGTGCGTCAGCTGTGAAGCCCCGCCCTTCGCAAATCGGAGCGAAGGAGAGAATGTGAATGCGCAAAGTAGGCAGTACAAACTGAAACGTGCACATAAATTAGATCAATAGCATAAGCGTTTAGTTTATTTAATAAAAGAGCACCTGTCAATGTGAAAAGTGGGTTGTGAATAAAAAAAGAAATATATATTTTTTTAATTTGAGAAAAAAACAAAACACCTTGAATTTCAGGGGATTTCCCTCCAAGACAATGGTAGGGGAAACACTGATATATTATGTATTAATGACATAATAAATATATATATATATAAAGCTTTAATTTATTTATGTCACATCTTCATTATCAAGCTGACATATAACTGCATAGTATCTTAATTACTCAAAATACAAGGTGACTAAAAATGGCAACTATATTTTCTGTTTAAGCAGCCAAAAGCTGATGAACTACTTTTAAAAGTTAGTGTTGAGCCCTGTGTTCATAAATTCCATCTGTCAACAAACCATCTATTGTAAGCTGATTGTGCATATCATTTTCCAGCCTTTTATAGTTAGTTAGAGGAAGAGCATGACCAACAGTTAAAGCTAGCAGTTAATGAACAATAGTCAAAATGCCTTAGTTAGACATTAGGAACATTCAAGGATAAATGTATTGTCATTCTGCAGCCCAGGGATACATTCCTGAAGTGAACAGGAGGAATGCAACCAAACATTGTTCATCAACTTTGATGTCTTATTTTCCTGCCACCGGACATCAGCCAGGACCAGGCTGGGTAGTCCTACTGCAGGTAGTGCCTGGTAGTAGCATCAGGGCTCGAGCCTTACGGCGTCCCAGCGTCCCGGGGACGTTAGAAAATGTGTTTAAGACACAGTAACCTGACTATTGACGCGTCCATTTTTATTTTCCCCTGATAATGCTACATTGTGAACAATAAATATGTTTTTAGATCTACGGGAGGAGAGCTATTTAACGTTAGCTGTTAGCAGCTGGTGAAATGAGCTTCCATAGAGTTGCACTATGCTCGGTTAAAGCTAGTTTTTTTCCTAGAAAACTTGAATAAATACAGTTGTTTGAAAATATGTTTTCATAATACAGAATAGATATCAGAAAGGGAATTATGACTTGTTTACCTTCTTAACAAAAACCCATATGCAAACGGTAAAAATGGAGTGTATGTTGAAGTACAATAGGATTTATTGTTTTGTTTTTTACTGTGGTATCAAATTGGTATTGAGATTCCTGGATTCACTGGTATTGGTGTTGACGACAATATTTCTGGTATTGTGACATCCCTACTGCTGTCTAAAAGTGGTATAAATATAATGTCACTTTTTAATGTAATTATGAAAATAATTGAAAGAAAAAGACGTCCTGTTGCAGCTGCCTCTCCCCACTAACTGAACAGTGATGCCAGATTGGCCTACTTTTTTTATTTCATTGGATGGGTGAAAATTGTTTTGGCAGGACGTGATCATTTAGGCTACTTTTTGTACCATTTGGGCCAGAGAGCCACATCCACAAGCGAGCACATTCACTGAGAAATATTGCCAAACCTCTTCAAGAGAAGAAGAGTTGAGGTCTGTGCAAAAGTCACCAAATCTAGTGAGAAAGCTAAACTACTTTTATCTGACTAATTAAATAAAAAGTAGCCCCAAAGGAAAACCACCCAATATGGCAACACTAGTGCTAATGGACTTCATCCAGTTGCACCAGCATGCTTGTAACATTTTATATTTTCACAGATAATCCTCAAATGTGGTGTCTACTTCCTGAACTAAAGGACTGCTAACACATCTAACAATCAGGAAATGAGAGATTGTGAAATTGGTTCATTTAAGTTCATGCACCTCAGAACGAGTTCTGTCATGTTCTCAATATCCTCCTGCAGTGATCTGATATCTTTACAGTGTGATGGTTTCCACAGCAAAGTCCTTCTAAATCATAATTGTTAGTCGAATACGACTAGGGATGTCTCTCCTGTAATCCACATTGAAGGAATACGGTAGTGTCCAGTAAACTATGGAGAACACAGATCGGTAAATAGTATTGTTGATGTTTTCCATTAAAGTGTTACACTAGATCAACAAAATCATACTTACAATATGAGTGTTTAAACGAGTTAAGTTAGTTAATTGTATTAGTTTGAGCACTAAGGATGGACTTCTTTACTATGATATGAATAAATGTTCTACCTCTTTTCCACTTGTTAGTAAAGTGGGCTTCAGCCGCACCAGGGTGTGCCAAGTAATGATCATATACATTTCTTCTGCAGCCTCATAGCAGCGGATGCCATACTGATATTTAAGATATAGTTTTTGAAGTGATATCACTCTATTGTAAACATGAAGCTGCCGCCAGCTGCTGGTTAGCTTAGTTTAGCATAACAACTTGAAATGGGGAAGTAGCGAGCCTGGCCCTGTCTAAAGGTAACAAAATCCACCTTCCAACATGCTCATTAATTAACATGGTATATGTTGTTTGTTTTAATCCGTACAAAAACCGACATGAAACCGACAACCAGGCTTCCTGTTTTCCTGTTTCCAATCTTTATGCTAAGCTAAGCTAACTGGCTGCTTGCGGTTTGGTATCAATCGTCTCATCCAACTCACAAATACTCGTCAAACTAGGCAAATAAGGTTATTTCCAAACTTTTCAAACTATTCCTTAAATCCCTGTTTTGGTCTCCTGTGATGTCTTTATTCTGAAGCGTTGTCTTTGCATTAGAATGAACTGCTTTGTTTAGGCAGTTAACTGGAGACAAAGCACCATTTTTGATAAATCTTGGAGGTTTGTTCCTCTTCTCAGAGATTTCAGGTTCACTGTTTTCTACTCTGCTTTATTAAAGCTGTGATGTGGTACTGGTAATGCAAACTGAGCACTTCCTGCTCCTACTGCTGCACATTAAAAGATTTCCATCACTAAACCTCAAGAATGCTTTTACTGTGGAGCATGGAAGGAAATGTATCAGTATTGTTTCACTCATTATTCTTAGATTAGATTAGATTTAAGACTCCATGCATCTTTGGGGGATGGGATAGCTATCCTTTTTTTAAAAGCCAAGTATGAATGCATCCAAGAAGCATTCAAGAGGGATTGAAATCCAATTATTCAAACTACCTCCGTAGGAGCTGGATTTGTCTTTACTCCTCGAATAGTGTAACTTTGTCAGTAAGCGGTCTGGAAATAGCCACTCACTGTCTGATTTTGTTATTCCGACCATGATAACTTGTAGTCTGGCCAACAGAGATGCTTATATGTGACAAATGTAAATATATGTCTTAAATCTCATCAGCACTATATGTGGATACGCGACATTTGAAATGTCGAGAGGAAATGGGGCCCTGGAGATTGTTGATGTACTCTGTTTTAGTCTTAAAGCGGCATTAACCATGCTTGGATTCTTGACAGAAGAACTGCAAAACATGCTCACGGACAAATGGCCTCAACATACAGTGTTAACACCTTCTAAAGTGTGTTATGGTTAACATGTTTATACAAGTTGCCCTCTTCTTATACATCCAGCAGACACAATTCAACATGATCACCCCATTAGAGATTTGTTTCTGACAACAGACCAAACATATTAGTGTTGAACACAAAGCGCTGCCTGTGGTGGGCAGGTTGCTACAGGTGTTGATAAGAAGATTATTCCAGATGATTCAGGAAGTCCTGAATCTTTTATCTTTTTATCATAGCAGAAATGATTTTATTCTGTTTTGATAATCGTGAGGCAAACGGTAGTCTTACGTCATTGACATAATTGATAATTGGCCAGTGCAGTGCCAGATGATGTTACATTGTATGGAACCTCCATTCACTGGCTGCTAACAACTAACATTAACTAGCTTTCCTCCGGGCTATTTCAACACGGATCTGTTGTTAACAACAAAGCATTATCAGAGAAAAATAAAGGTGTGTCCCCTGGACGTGTGGAGACTTTACTGAGTCCCAAACATGTTCTATCGTCCCGGGGACCGCAGGAGGCTGTTAGTCTCGAGCCCTGAAGGTACCTGTGATACCTATGATACTGTGGAGAATCCAGTACCATCACTTGTTCAGAATGTTTCAGTATCGACATGGTACCAGTATTGGTTCTCGTGACATCCCTAAAAGGGGCACTCCATCGATTTTACTCATAAAGAGTATTCAACCAGTATATTGTATAATGTCTTCTGTGGCTCAGGTGGAGCTTTTTAAAGTTATATCACCAGATATCTTGGATTGGGTTTGAGACTTTGACTTTAAACCGGAGGGAAGTACTTTTAAACCAATTTCAGTTTAATGTTATGGATTGATTGCATGTTACATAATTCCAGAGTCAACCTTTCAATAACATTGATTCTGTCCATGCTCATCAAGCAACGACTGTCTTCACAAACTGATGTAACTTTGTGTTGATGAAGTCAGGTGTAGCCAAAGATCCCTGTGGCTCTGAACCCATCCTTTGATAATAACTGGGTGCTATGCAACCATCCAACCGAGGGATGCAACTCACTGGGGAGGGGGGCTTCATCTTCTAGTTGATTTGTTTTGGACTCCCTGTTCTTTTTATTGTAAGGTTTTTAACCCGGCTGACTGAATTCTCCCCATTCACGTCTCTGCTGGCTGGCTGTTATCGCAACAGTGCCTCACCCTTTTCATGTCACCTTTTGTTGAAGTTTCAGGTTTCAAGTGTAGCGATAACTGCCTGAAAGTCTGTGACATGGAATAAAAGCCATTCTGCGTTTATTAAGAGCTGCAGTGTGTTAAGATCTTTTCTTTTTCAAATAATGGTCATTTCTGATGCCTTTATAGTCATTGTCATAGTTGCCATTTAATAGTTTATTTTTATTTTTAATATGTTTCTCACAATCAGTTTCTTGACTGCAAGGCTTAGAAAATGTGTTGTTTGTGTTCCATATATTTCATTATCATTTGACATGTTAATTAATATTGATCAATAACTTTTGCAAGGCTCCACAAGCTCTCATATGCAGTTACAAAATCTTCAGTTTCAGATTGTATCTGTAAGCTTAAACATTTTAAGGCCACAGCTTTGATGAGCGCTAATGTAAAAATAGCCTCTTTATCAGATGAAATATAAAATAAAAAGGAGCAAGTTTTTGCAAGAACCACATTATTTCATAGCAACCAAAGAGCTTTCATATCATAGCCTTTATTTTGTCCTTTAATCCGAGGAAACAATCACTTTTAGAAACCAGCCATTTTAATTTCTGCTGACAAATGTTTAAAAAGTTTCTCCTTTGTCTTCGCTCACATTGCATTCGATAGGTGAGGTCAGTTATTAAACTTGGTATTTGCTCACTGCCTTTTCCCCAGTGGAGATATCTGAATGCTTTTAAATTTGACATTTACCTTTCAGTCCTTTGTTCCATGCCGAGTGAGATAGGGATGTGTGTTGCACACAAAACACAAAGTGTGCTGATGGCTGCTCCCCTGCTTCTCAGGTTGGCATGAGGAGGAGAACATTCTCACTTTTTAAAATCTGAAGCAATAAAACGATACATCGATTATCAAAATAGTTGCTTTTACCTACCAGCACCTCCTAAAGCTCACTAATTCACTTGATCTGGTCTTTTTTACCGTACAGAAACCGAAATGTAAAAATGACAACATGCTTTTTGTACATTGAGTTATGTAAATGAGTGTATGACTTTGTTTTATTTATATATGCAGACATATACCTAAATAAATATGTGCATAATATAACTATGTGGGTCATGATCAGTAGTATTCATACTGTTTAGAATGAGTGAATCAGAATCTGATTATGCTGATTACATAATAATATTATGTCAGCTAGGTTATAAAAGTTTTGTCCTTTGAGGCATGTTGTGTTATTTCTGTTAAATGTAGGCCTAATTTAATATTTGTGTCAATTGCCAGCTAAAATATGTCATTATCATTACTTCTCACTCTGAACTGGTACACATATTAGCAGAATGTGTTGTTTTGTTGGTCTTGAATTCTACGAGGAGCTGATGGGTTTTGGTATCCTATGACAGAGTGAGGCTAGCTGTTTTAGATACTTTGATAGCGCCCTGACCGCAGAGTTTCTCCTCGGCTCCCTCTCCCTAACAACAGCTGTTTGCTGTCAGCGTATCCACCTCTCTCTCTTTCACTCAACCAAAACCTCGCTCAGCACACAGTTCGCACAAACTTGACTTTTTGTGATTATGTATTCATTAAACTCCCTATTGAAGTCCAGGGGACGCGCCCTATTTCCCCCCCCAGATAATGATAATGACTGTAAACAACACAAATCCGTGTTGAAATCAGCAGCAGTAGAGCTAATTGACTTTGGCCGTTAGGCAACCGGGGTGCTATTGTCTTGCAGTAAGGTGCGTTCAGGCTCCATTCAGTAAAAAATGTGTATTGGACTAATGTGGTGGGTTCAAATGTAATCTTGTAAAATGTTGTTTTTGGCAAAAGACGTATTTAAGTTTACAGTTGTTTGAAGGAGATGTTTTCAAAGCATTATATAATATATATCGGAGAGGGATATTGACCTGTTAAACTTCCTAAAAAAACAACAATATTCAAACGTAATAGATGAGTGTATGGGATTTATGGTGGTATCGAATAAGTTTTGAGAATGGTGGAATTTCACTGGTGTTGGTATCGTGACATTCCTTAGCCGTTTTTAACCGTCTTCAGTCTTCATGCTAAGCTAACCAGCTGTTGGCTGTAGCTTCATGGTTACTGCACAGACATTAGAGTGGTGTCAGTCTTCTCATCCAACTCTTGGCAAGTAAAAAAGTGCATTTCCCAAAATGTCAAACTATTGCTTTAAATGGAAACTAAAAACTTCCAATATTAAATGAATAAGAGCACTACTTAAGAGACTTCATTATTACATTGACACTTTCTAAAATAGAAAAATCCAATAGATTTTTGTGGTAAAGCTTAAAGACAGAGTGAATGACACAAAAATAAATCACAAATGTAGGTTTATTTGTTTTTAGGGACCATGAGCCTCAATGGACAGAACTTCCGAAGGAGAGATGGACATTTTACAGCCGCCCTCCACACTGCGCTACACACACCAGCACTAGCAATTACCCAACACATCCTTACCACCGCAACACTATCATACACACTTAGTCTACGCACATGCTTCAGCAGATGGGTGTGGTGATGTATGGAGAGTTGGGTTGCAGCTGTGTTTATCTTGGTTCCATCTGTGGTTGCACGATAACCGCTGGTAGTGTAAGGGCTGCATCCCACTATGATTCATGTTTACTTTACTTTACTCACCGGATGTCCTCTGGATCACTCTCAGATATTCTCCCTCGGCAGCAAAGAAAAATATTTATACTGTTTTCATTCATTCATAACATTAACATATCATCACACGTAGAGCTGCTTCTTATAGTGACAGTGAGATCATGTTTTCAGGATCCGGCATGCTTTTCTTTCTAATGTGTGGAAGCAACAGAAGGTAGGGCATGCACGTGTTTGCACCTCTCCATGGCAAATCACAGACACACCTACATTATACTTGATGCAGGAAATTGCTTGCTGTTGCTTGAAATATTGTTGTTTAACTCTGTAACGTTAACTTGCACAAAGTGAGGTAACTGCAGCTTTGTCTGGTCCAGTTGCAGCCGTCAGCCTTTCTCAAGTGCTGCAGAGCAAAGGAGATAAGGGGAAGGAAGAGGCACATCGCCTCATAATGACAGTTTCAGAACCTCTTTCATCCTACTTGAGTTTGCAGGCCTAGAAGTAGATCCTTTAGGTTTTGGTTCATGTTTTGAACCATGATATCATTTCAGATATCTGTCACTGAAGTTTCTGCTGTCACCTCAATGGAGGTGAATGGCATTTTATTTCTAGTGCTAACAGTGTTGAAAAATGTCATAACAAAAACTAAAAAGCTGCTATTTCCTGTCCACAAACCTCACTGTGAACAGTTTGTTGTAACACTGTCTCATAAGATGTTTAAAATGTGTGTGTATCATGTTGCCTGATGATATTTTTGTTGTTAGTCTTTAGTAAATATAATACCTCATTAATAGCTGCAATATGTCTTTGATCTGATGATGTTGGAAGTAAATCACAGTATTATAGTTGTGAAGCTTTGTATGCACTTCAGTGCGTCACATGTACTTATTTCTGCTCACTCAAAGTTAAGAGGAATTAGGTCTGTCACAATATCAGGTTTTCACTACATGATTAGTGTGGCCAAAATAATAACCGTATTACTGCAATATCTATAGAACTTATGGAAATAATATTATCACTCGAATTTATCCTTAACTTTGTTTATTGTGCGTTTTGTCTTTTCTTTGGGGAAATGTATTGCACTCAAAATACGGAATGTAGTGACGTGGAGAAAGAGTCTGTAATCAGAACTGTATATACACAATGGTTTAAGTGGAGCTGGAATATTAACACGATATTATCATATCAATTTTCTTTTTCCTTTAAATATCATCGTTACCGTCAATACCAACATAACGTGAAAACCCTAAATGAAACTTTACAACAGTGTGTGCATGTCTAGTATTGAGGCGTCACTGCAGCAGCCTTTGAAGCTGCTTTTCGTTTACAAAGCCACATGTACATTCCTCGTTGATACATATTCTACGTTGATACATATTCCACGGTTAGAGGAATGTTGTCAGGCTGCTCTGGCTCTGACCTTTAACTTGCTAGTAAAGCTGTTAATCTTGGAGTTTAAAGTTAATATGTTCTTGCACTGAGAGTGTCCGGCAAGTTTCTAACATGCAAAGAACTGGATTGCACATAATGTTTCCCAACCCCCTGACTATAGAGATGGGTAAATATTCTCAAAGTGTTTACAGTTTTCACTAGAAGGAAAACATCTGCTCCGATAGTGGTGGTGTGTTTGTGTGGGTGTTGGAGGTGAGGTAATGCATGTGTGCACTGTTTAAAGTGTGTCTGAGCATGATTTCTGCAGGCCAGTGAGAAGGTCAGATAGCACAGTTTGGGGATGTTTGATAAGAGATGCAGGACTGTAAGCTAAAGTGTTGTTCCCCATGCTGTGTGTCTCTGCAGGTAGCCAATCAGACGTTCCACACGGATCGGCCCGACCTCCCAAAGTGTTTCCAGCTCACTGTCCTGTCATGGCTGCCGTGCATCTACCTTTGGGTCGTCTTCCCCATCTACCTCTTCTATCTCAAGAAGAAAAACAAAGGCTACATCATGATGTCCATTATGAACAGATTCAAAACGGTGAGATGGGACTTCATTGTTGTATATTTTATCACAGTGTACCCCAAAGCAAGGTAAGACTGATGCATCTGGTTGACATCAGTTATCAGTACTTTATTGGCTCGCTCCAAAACAGTTATATATATATATATATATATATATATATATATATATATATATATATATATATATATATATATATATATATATATATATATATATATATATATTTTTTTTTTTTATAAATTGAATCTAAATTTTGAATTCTCCTCACTTAAAAATATAATGATGCTTCAGCTTTGCGTGATATACAGTTCAAAAGAAGGTTTTTGGGTATGTTTGTGGAAACTGCGTCTAGCTTCACACCTCTGGGCTTTCCACTTTTTCAACAAGCCTTCGTAGTGTTGGTAATATACCAGTAGAAATATATGTCCCTTTATAACGATTAGGAGGATCCATCAAGCTGTTAGGTTTGTTCTTCCCTCACACACAGTGGAAACGAATAAGCTAGGCTAACTTGTTCCCATGAGCGCCAGAATGGGATAAAAAAAAGGCAATCATCCGGGTCTTCTGGACTTTAGAAATTTTGTTTGACCAAATGGATCAAATTTTGGTTATAAAAAATGTGGGGTTTGTAACGTTCAGAAAAACGTATTACCAGCTTCTCCTTTTCTAGTGATTGTGAATGAGAAAAATGTTCTTTGGACCTGTGTGCGTTGAATGATGCTGCCGGAAGTTGCGGCCACTACGCCACACTTCACTTCTGTTTATTCACCTTTTCTCCTTTCCCTCTCGGTCTGCTCTCAGGTGTTTGGCCTGTTGTTATGGATTGTGTGTTGGACAGATCTCTTCTACACATTCCATGAGCTGCGGCAGGGACAAACCCAGCCGCCCATCTACTTTGTCACCCCTCTGGTTCTCGGCATGACTATGGTGAGGATATGTCTATCCAAAAACAGTTGCACAAGATTTCAACTCCTGAGAAGAGGCCATCTTTTAGGTTTTGTAGGAGGATGTGTGGCTCTCTTTATAATTTAATGCTCTCAATAGCTGGTTGTTATACATTTGATATCTTTTTAAAATATCTTTTTAAAATATCTTTTTAAAATATCTTTTTAAAATATCTTTTTAAAATATCTTTTTAAAATATCTTTTAAATATCTTTAAATATCTTTTTAAAATATCTTTTTAAAATATCTTTTTAAAATATCTTTTTAAAATATCTTTTTAAAATATCTTTTGAAAGTCGTGGCTTGGGAGCCACATTGGTACAAACAAACAATGTTTTTACATATACAAATGCTGAGCTCACAGTGAAAAGACTTTATCAGAGGACACAGTCTGCACTGTAAAACATGTTCAGACACTTTTATGCAGGTGTGCTTTGATTAAAGTTCATTACTGTTAAGAAACTCTGAATAAAGTTAAGTCTGTTTAGTCTAAATCAAAAAGTAAAAAGATAAAATAAAATGTAATTTGATTAAATAAATGAATGTACATAATTTGCATTGTCATTGTTAACATGTTGCTTCCTAAACCAGCTGGAGCCTTTTGGTGTTTCCCAAATCTATATATAGTATGTATACTACATACTAATTCTTCGTCACTGTTTTACTGTTACAGCAGTTACTATACAAACAAATCAACATATCTTTTATACTAACAGGAAACAACATTATGTGCAACATCGGACATTAATTAAACGGCGCATTTGGAACGTCACTGTCAATTAAACTTGAGCAAAGAACAAAGAGCTCTTTCTCCATCTCTCTGGAGCTCACCACCATTCACCATTGATGAATTTATTTCTAGCTGTGAGCATCTCCTACAATTATACGGAAGAAAAGTGTCCTTTGATGCCACATTTATAAATTAAATGCATTTATTATGCACTCTATTTGGTGTTAGTATACTTAATTTAGTCACTTTCCCAGTGTGAACACACTACATACTAAAAACCTATTTCGAATCATTATGTAGTGTGTATTTGGGACAAACGTCAGAGACGTGTTTTCGGGCACACTATGTCTGATTAATAAAAAGCCAGAGAACTCCTGCTTCAGCCAGTCTAACCTGGCGTTTGATGGGGGAGCCGTGAGCATGAAGTCTGACCCAGTCAGACTGTGGTTCACCTTACATGCCCTCAGCGATTCTATCCTGACTAATCTAACTCAGTCTCTCCCTCTGCCCGCCCCTCCTTTCTCAGCTGTTGGCCACATTTCTGATCCAGTTTGAGAGGCTACGTGGGGTTCAGTCCTCAGGGATCCTCTTCATCTTCTGGTTCCTATCTGTGCTGTGTGCCATTGTGCCTTTCCGCTCCAAGATCCTAGAGGCCAGCCAGGTGAGAACACGCCATAGCTCTCGAATGTCTTTTACATGTCTGTCATCATCTTCTCTGCCTGGTTCAACCCTCAGATTCTTATCGACAATTTTCTTGTCTCCTTACCTACTTGTACTTCCTTTTATCTTTGCTCTTGTTCTTCTTGTTCCCATTTTCTTTCCTCTCCTTCTTGCCTCTCAGCATTCTTGACGTTTAGGACTATTTCATCTGTCAGCTCTGTCTCCCCCCTCTTGTTGTCTTAGGAGCTTACGCTGAGTGGATGTTTTGAATGGGTCAGCTCAGGGCACCACTAAGTAGAGAGGGAATAGTAGGTCTGTTGTTCGTAGCATACTTATCTCACCTCTAGTGCTGTGAGCTGCAGCACACGCCAAACAAATGCCACAGGCGACAAGACAAGAGAGTGTGTAATGTAAGGCTGGAGTAAAGATACACAGCAGCAGGCAACATGGAAAAACAAGGAATACAATGTTAAATATGAATTTAGAAGCAGCCCCGTAACACTAATTGATCATAACATATCCATGGGGATCGATACATTGCAGTTATTGATGACTATCACTGACCCAGGTGATTACGTGGCTTGGTGTTGAGAATTCTGGCTACCAGAACCGTAGAGCTCTGATCTACTGAGACTCCTAATTTGTGACCTGTTAAACATTTTGGTACCACTTCCATGATTATAATGCAACAGAATGTGTTGTAATCTTCTATCACTGTAAATGGTGACTGGACTGCATTTATGTAGCACTTTCAAATGGCTTTATGAGTGTGTATAACTATAATTATTCGGCGCTATTTGCAGATTATAATGTATTATAAGTATGTTTATAATGCATTATAGACATGGGCGTCATAGACAATGCTACTAACATTTCTAATACGGAGGCTGATGAGTGTTGTTTTCAAGCAAGAACACTTTCAGCTGCTATGATCAATATGTTTACTGTCAACAATGGATCACATGTCTTCACACCTTCTGTCGCAGACTGAAAGCCCACCTGTTTTTTAATTGCACCTCGGCAAATGAAAAACATGTTCTTTGTATGTGTCACTTACATCGGATTGGCTTATTTGAAGCTTTTGTTCTGCACTTAAATTATTTCACCTATTTGAAGCTAATGTACTTGCAAGATTCTTGCTGTTGCACGTTTAAGTTTTTGCAAAAAGATTTCTGTCCATTTCTGTTGGATCTCTGCTCTCATTGACATTCTTGCTCGTCAGCATTGTGAAAGTGTTTGTGGCTGTGTTAACCTGCACGTAATAATTGGATTATGGTCAATAGTAAGTACTTACTCCGATTAACATGTTGACATTGGATCATATTCATGTTTCTGTGGGTGGAATCTGATGTAATCTGATTTATGGCTAAAACCACCAGCAAGTGTTATGTTGACCTAAAGATATCAACATGTAAAAAAAGTAGTGAATGTGAAAGTGTATGAGAAGAGGAAGTCTTCATCATGATGGCGCTACACAGTACGGCGGAAACTACAGCTTATTATACAATCTTTGTTCATCAAATCATATGATGCCTGTGTGAGGTGGAACATCTTTTATATCCGTTATTGGCAGACTTCACCTATCCAGCCTGCATATTTAAAAGTCTTATTGACTTTTTCTGTAGTAGCTTTAGTTATACAAGTAATACAGACAGACAGACAGACAGACAGACAGACAGACAGACAGACAGACGTTTGTGGCTCTTTAGCAGATTTAAGCATGTTATCATGCTAAACTAAGGTGTTAACCTTATCTGCTAAACATCAGCATTAACATTGTCATTATTAGCATGCTGACATTAGCATTTAGCTCAAAGCACTGAGGTGCCTCACAGAGCTGCTTGCATGGCTGAAACTTAGTTTTCTCAGAAACCTTCTCAGCACTTGTATTGGAACAACTCTCCTACACGATACCCATGGTTAATGTGCCTGAATGGAGACGCACTGCTTGACAGGGGATGCTTACAACTGCATCTTTATAATCTCTTTGTGTGTCTTTGTTTTACATTTCAGAACGACGTTACCGACAAGCTGCGATTCACCACATTCTACTTCTACTTCATCCTGGTGGTGTGTGAGCTGATCCTCTGCTGCTTCAATGAGAAACCTCCTCTCTTCTCCAATGTTGTCACAGACCCTGTGAGTTGTGCCTCCTGCTGCATTGTCCACTCAGAATCCATGAAGCATGTGTGTGTGTGTATGTTATATGTGAGAACATCTTATATTCCTGCTTGTATATTCAGTGTCCTGAGTGGTTGGAAGTCTGAGTGTGTGCTTTGGGGCCGCTGTGCTTGTTAAAACAGGTCACACACTCATTCCCACACACAGAGAACACAGTTGTTTTTGGCTGCTCACAGAAGTATGTCATCCTTATCCTTGTTTAACCTCTCTGGCCTGTTTTTCTGCACATTTCCTATTTTTTTCTCAGAATCCCTGCCCTGAAAACACAGCAGGTTTTCTCTCCACCATGACGTTCTGGTGGTTTACAAGGTGGGTTTGCACGGCTCTCTGCCACCGTCATCCATAGACCCACACTTCTTAGAGTATATAGTGATTGCTTTATTTATTTGTATATTTAATTAGTAAATGCAAAGTAACTTCAATATTGAATTTAGAACAATACATTATGAAATGATTAATACTTAAATAAAATATATTTTATTCTATATTTTATTCAATATTTTAATGTAACTTTTCATTTGTGTCACTGCTGTTCCCTCACATTTCAGCCAATCCCATACCTCTGCCTCTCTTAATCAAGCAAGCTGAGAATGGCTACCAAATGCTGCTCCCGTTAGGCAGAGCAACAACAACCCAAAGCAATTCTGAAACAACCATCTATCACTTGTTAAACTTTGTAACACTAGTTCTAAGCATCTTATATAATTAAAACTACTAATGCATAGATTTTTTTTTATTAAAGAAAATACAATCATTTATTTCCTAATCATTTGAATTGTGTGTTTTTATAGAAACAATAACCTATATAGATAACAATGACAGAGTAAAAGGATAACATTTAGAATTTTTGACGAGTTACACTGACTTCAGGACGGTTTCAATTATTTTTCGGGACGGTGGTGAAAACAGTTAGTCTGGAGCCTTGGATGAGCGGCCCAATTTCAAAAATGTTGTCTCCCTTTCCATAATTCCTAACTGCTGGCCTGATTTTCCGATACGTGTGGGGGCAGTGACGAGTGACCCCACCTCTGTCATGGAAAGGGATATCCTGAAATAAAAAGTGACGTGAAATAACACATTATTAGTTCATTTATATCTTTTACACAAATTATTCATATGATTATTTATGTCACAATGTCTTTTTTATTTAATTAACGTTGAACACTTTGGTACCCTCTGCAGTGTTTTCCTATAAATCACATTATTGTAGTTTTCCCTGCTGAAGGGATTTTGCAACAATATCAGAATAATTGCAGTATTATTGGTGATGACTGTTACAAGTGAGACCATGCTTGAGATGATTGGTAGCCCCTGTCTCACACCAGGTGCTCTGTTATTATCTGTTTTTTGTTGTTTTTGATTCCCACAACTACAACATTTTATTTATTTTTTTCTTCTGTAAGCCAATATCTCCTCTTGCCGGAAAATGCATCAAGCCAATCTCTAGTGAAATCTGATCCACTAGTACATAATGATGATTAGCAAATCCAGGAAACTCAATTAAGTGTCTTTGTGGGGAGCATTCTTGCCGAGTTGTCTCAGTATCTTGGAGTTGTCTGAGACAAAGGATATTCGTTTTAGAATGACATTTTGTCCATAGAATGAAACACACAATAGTGGACATAAGAAAACATGCTGACAAAGATTCAAAAGCAGTGAGAACCAAGGAGGCTGACGATCCTCTAATGTCTGCTTTACATTCACTTGTTAGGGATGAATTACTGAATGTATCGTATTAAATTTAACCGCTGTTTTTCTCTCTCCCTCTCTCTCTCTGTGACTCTGTCTCTCAGTATGGCCATTAAAGGCTACAAAATGCCTCTGCAGACCAAAGACCTTTGGTCTCTGAACCAGCGCGACAGCTCCAAGGTGACAGTGCCCAAACTCCTCAAAGAGTGGAAGGATGAACAGGTGAAAGCCAAGAGGTACGTTTGTAAAAGAAGAGGGGGTGGAATGGATGATGAATTGTTAATATCTGAAATATACAGCACAAGTTATACATTTTGCATTATGTCTGTGTTACATATATGAAAGCTTTACTTGGTTTCACAGTGTATGAAAACAGTTACTATATTTACTGACAAAGACAGTAGGCTACTGGGAGAAATCAGGTTATAACAACAGGAAACTGGAGAGCTGCTGTAACCTGGATACTCCAAAATGCACAGCTGGTCAATAATCACATTTATCCGTTACCATATTTTTTAACCAAGGCGGTCTTATTGTAAGTGTATTACTGACATGATGCGACCAGGCTCTGTAGTGAGAACACAGCGTTTCCTTTATTGTAAGGTTTGTGCATTGCATACAGTCTGCTGTAGAAACATTGTTTGTCAGAAGTCTTTGTCAGCCTAAAGCTCATTGGTTCCTAATTAAGATGCAAATCTTTAAAAACGGGTCACAATTCTATAGTTTGTTAAAAAATTATTTCCTAAAACAGCTGGTCCCTGTAGTTGTTCACAAAAGTTACTCAGGAGGAAATAGTGCATTTGTTGAGGACTATTTTCTTTGGTTTACTGGTGTGTTATGGACAACAATTGAGCTATATGTCACAGGAGTATAAGATCAGGCTTTGATACACACACTTTTTAATACAGTACGATCAATTAATTGTTGGCAGCATTATTCAATTTGTGTTAATCATCAGGTTTTGTGTTTAGACATCAGGTTAATCCAGAAAGAACACTAACCAGGTTACTTGAGTGCATGTAAACCTACTGAATGTGGATTCAAACAAACTGCAAGATCATTCTAATTTCCAGAGAGTATTTGATCTACTAATAATTCAAGTCAAGTGGAAGGTAAGGCTAGGCGCACCATGGGGCATAGGGTGTTGTCTTTCAGGGCAGGGCTCTTTTGTGCTTGTTGTAATGTGTGCTTGTGTGCGTGCAGACGTACAATATGATCATCTCTTTTTGCACAAGTGAAACCATGAGCGTGTTTTTTGAAACCCTAGCAGCAGGATAGCTAATATATGGAACTGGTACCACTGATGCTACATATCAACTTATAAGAACACACACACACAGACTGCAGCACATACTGTATCTAGAACAGACATCACAGATAACATATACAAATACATTGCTTTGCTTTCTTTTGTGGTGTTGTTGCTCTGACAATAACCTATCGATAATGAAAATAATGGTTAGCTGCAGCCCTACAACATGCATGTGCTACTCCAGTGAAAAGTGAATGTTGTGCACAAACACACTCGACAAGTCTGATGAACTCTGACCTCCATCAGGCTGCTTCCTCTCCTTATGCTCTAGACTTCCTGTTCTGGTTCCTTTGTGCTTTCTCACTGAGAAAATGTAAAATGATACGGAGAAGCTTGATTCTCCCCTTTCACATGTCGTCTAGAAACCTGTTTGGTGTTAAGCTGAACTCCATCACAGTTGTCCTGTTGAACTGTAGTCGCCAACTCCGACTCCTGCGCTTTAAGCTGGTATTAGAATAGATTTTGAGTGGTTTGCAAAGCATTCCTTTCATTGAAAAATTGCAGCATTTATTGCATTATGTCTCACTGCCTAAGCTCTTTCTGAACAAATGAACATTCTTTTGAACAAACTGGACGAGGAACACCCGACAACATTTATTGGTTGTATTACTACTTGCTACTGAAATAATCCAGTGTTTTGCCAAAGGGATTTATCATCACTGATAAAGTGTGTAATGTGTTTTATGTGGTTTAATTAGGAGGTGAAACAATTAGGGCATTAATCAATAATGAAATGAGTTGTTAGTGCAATTCTTCCACAACTTAAGTCAGTTTATTATTAAGCCACTTCAGTGACTTACTGCTTAACTAGGACACATCATTAACAGCTTTGAGAGCTTTGTTTGTTGTTGTTACGCTGATGATACTTCGCTGTTCCTCTCCTTTATATCTAATCAGTTCGATAAATAGGTTTTCTTATCTGCTATTACAATTTTAATGGCCAACAATTTCCTTCATTTGAAGCTGCATTAAAGGATTACTTCACCCAAATGTATTGGTGTATATCAATTACTCACCCTGAGTTACCTTGAACTCTTGAGGAAAACGAAAATGTGTTCTCCACGGTGAACAAAGAATCAAAAAGCTGAGAAAATTCTTGATGAATTTAAATAAATGGGGGCTGCGTTTACCAACAGCAAAACTATATGGAAACATCCATTTACAAACACACACACAATTCGTGCAGTATAATCCAATTCTCATTTATCCATAACATATGCTCACTACTTCCCACACACATGCGTCTTCACTAAACTACTATTTGAAATGTTTTTATATTAGCAGTACTGGCACGAATGAGTCTGACACTGACTGCTTTATTATATACTGTTGGACTACACTGTTTGATTTGACACGTGAAGACATTTGTGTATTTTTTATGTATATATTTATATCGGTACATAGTAGTTAAATGTTTATCTTTTACCTCTGTACATTGAGAGCAACGAATCAAATTCTTTGTGTAAACATAATTGGCCAATGAAGCTGATTCTAATTCTGAAACAACCTCCCAAATTCTCCAGTGAACAGAATCAGTCCAGCCAGGCTGTGTACTCCAAGCCCCCGCCGCCGACCACCAACCACACCGGAGGAGGAGGAGGAGGAGGAGGAGGAGGTGAAAGCAGCCCGGAGGAAGTAGAGGTGCTGCTGTCCAATCAGAAGGCTGCTTCCCACCAGCCGTCTTTCCTACGTGCCCTCATCAGAGCCTTTGGACCCTACTTTCTGATTGGGTCGGCCTTCAAGCTCCTGCAGGATGTCATCACCTTCGTCAACCCTCAGCTGCTCAGGTAGAAAGACAGTTTGCATGTTACTACTTCCTTTACTACACCATATTTGCAACACCAACAAGCTACCATTGTTCCAGTGTTCACAAATACTATTTTCAGGATGGATTTTTGAATGTTGTGGTTATGCTTTTGCATAGTGTTTTCTTTTCCCTCCAAGGTATGGTAATTATTCAAAATGCATACTGTCCTTGTTCAGGATGCTATGTCCTTATGCAAATAAGGTATGTTTAAATTAAACTTATAATAGAGCAGGGGTGGAATGTTTTTGTGATGGTAGCTGTCGTGTGATACCTTATCTCTATATGGATCTCCATATAGAGATAAGGTATCAGAGTTGGCTGACCATTTTTTTTACGGTCATGTTTTTATTATAGCGATCTGTCAGATCATTTTCTTTCACAGAACTTATTTTGATATCATAGATGTAATGTTAATGGACTAGAAATGCAGACCTAACTTTTCTCCTTTGTCTGGTATGATTTGTGAAAACCCATGTCGTAATGCTTCTGTCCTATTTATATAAAATATAAAAAATACAGCTCAGGATTTTCTATACTGCTTTATATTACATATGCTCCAGGAAATAAAAAGAATAGAGAAACTAAAGCTGCAGTGCTGAATTGTCTGGTCAATATGTGAAGAACTCACTAAATGTCGACACACTTCTGAGTGTTGACTTCTTGCATGTTTTTTCACCGCTTTTATTTGTAACCACTTGAATATATTTTACATATCTAGATCCAGATGTAATAGCCTTGCAGTGAAGGTGATCCATTTATCCCATTTTCTTGAAAAGATCTCCCCTTTATTTGTCAGAGGAATGTCAGCGTTTCCATCACATATCCATCACTTGCCTTGGGCATCCATTGTTTAAGACTGAGAGCTTCCCTTTTGTACCAGTGTTTAGTTATTGCTTTTTTGTTGTTGCAGTTTTGCAGAGCTACTTGCATATGTCTTAGAGCTTGTTAATTTTTTTCCCAGAGTCATCTGACGTGTCATTGATATACATTTAAAACTTTGAACACTTGCTTACAAGAGCAAAAATCAAACCTCTAACCAGAGTTGGAGTTTGATACAGATGATGTTTTTTTAACAACTGTTACATGCCAGCAGACGGGTCATAAGGATCTTTGCAGGGCACGTCAAGTGAGACAGGGAGGAATCAAGGCTGCCAATGTCTGCTAATGTCAGAAAATCTAAATAATTATTCGGGGACTAGTTGTATTGTCTAAATAATGCTTAGCTCAAAATGTTACGGTTTAATATTAGGGGTCAGCGGTTGTTTTGAGTGCAGAGAGGCTGGACTTTGGTAAAGGTGTCATCTGGATCCATTTCTTGTTTTTGTGTAAAGCCTATCTGCAGTGTTCTGCCGGTTAATACCAGGATATGCAGCCTGTCTGAGGCAGGTGAGCAAGCGGTCAGTAGTTGAGGCGTAATTTAGTTGAAGAATGGAAGAAATTCTCCATATTTAAGGTGAATAGTTTCTTTTTAGGTAAATTAAAGAATTACTGAATACACTTCAAACTCTTTTAAATAAGATCATTTTACATTACCATCACTAAACTGAATATATTGTTTCTATACACTACAATATTGGCCTAGTGCTAAAACAGTAAACTCATTAAAAGAATAGGGTTTACATAAACTCCAACCGATAGTGTGTTCATGCTACCTCACGCTAACAGTGTGCATGCTAAGAAGATGTGTGTGTATACAGACCATGTGGACGGAAAGGAGGGGTTACATAAGAAGATAGCTATGTGCCATTGTCAGCACAGCTCTTTCCAGATTAGTTCAGTGTTTGTTTAATCTAAAACAATTGTTAATTTTCTTCCCTCTCAAAGGATGCTGATCTCGTTCACAAAACAGAAGGACGCTCCTGATTGGTGGGGTTACTCGCTGGCCTTCCTCATGTTCTTCACAGCCTTCTTGCAGACGCTCATTCTCCACCAACACTTTCAGTATTGTTTTGTCACCGGCATGAATGTACGCACAGCTGTCATAGGAGCCATCTACAGAAAGGTATGCAGAAATTCTCAAATCTTAGTTTTCTGGGGTTTTACCATGAACACACACAAAAGCACCAACTTTAAAAGAGATACAGTATGCTTCACAGAAAATACATTCATTACAGTAGTTCCCCCCATCATTGATCTGCAGGCGCTGGTGATAACCAACGCTGCCAAGCGTTCATCGACGGTGGGAGAGGTAGTCAATCTGATGTCGGTGGACGCACAGAGGTTCATGGACCTCACCACCTTCCTCAACATGTTGTGGTCTGCTCCTCTTCAGATTATGCTGGCACTCTATTTCCTCTGGCAGGTACGTGTATGGCTCACTGTAGATGGCATTTCCTTCCATATTTTGTTTACATAAACACTTATTCAATGAACACAGTGGACTTTTGCTTTATCTCTGTGTAGTGGCTGTTTTCCTCGACCACTTAGTCTGCAAGGTATCTCTGTTCTAACTCGTGTTCCAATTAAGTTCAACCTTTTTGTGAAAACCCAATGTGCTCAAAGGAGGCTTGAGTACTTGAACAAGGTTTTTTCTTTGTTGCATAAATTACATTGTGACGTAAGGTGATGCTCACGAAAGTTACATCTCGCTCAGTCCGCTACCGACTTGATGTTCCAAAAGTATCGGCTATAACACTGTATACCAGGGGTCGGGAACCTTTTTGGCTGGGAGAGCCTTAAAAGCCAAATATTTTTAAATGTATTTCCTTGAGAGCCATATATTTAATAAAATCCGAGTACTAAAAGCGGTATCAGTGTTTCCCCTACCACTGTCTGTGCTCAGTCGAGGGAAAGTGCTGAATAGATTTTTCGAGTTGCGTGAGGAAATCTGGCCGTTTTTGGAAGCAAAGGGAAACACACCACAGATCTCTGGGACGAAAAGTGTCGCTGTCGCTGCTAAATGTTTTACTTTAAAATGACACAGTATAATTATTTATTACTTGTTAAACATGTTAAAAAAATGTCAGCTCAAAATTGTTTGCGAGCCATATTGCATCATTGAAAGAGCCCTGCTGTATACAATACCATAACACACTCACAAACTTGTGATCAAAACCTACGCAGACTTCACAGCATCTTCATAGCATATCATATCCAAACCTGTCTTGGCAATGTGCACTAATAAATTAATGAAAGCACCATTCCTGCTGTAAATAATAAAATGTCTGTCTTCTAGCTTTATAACAAGAACATGGTAATTATATTTGCAGTAATGTACTGACTCGGCTACATTTTACAGAACCTCGGTCCATCTGTAATGGCTGGTGTGGCTGTCATGGTCATGCTGATCCCTTTTAATGCTGTCATTGCCATGAAGACGCGAGCCTACCAGGTATGAGCAGTCAAACTAGGATTATTGACTTTAGAACCACTTAATCAGTGATAAAAAAACATTTGTTGTTTGACACATATATTTTGATTTATTCCAACTAAATTGGGTTCTAATGTTTTAGTTTTACTATTGGATACCAACAGCAGCTTCAGCTTCTGTTGTATCATTTTGTTTTGTGTAAGTTTTAATACACTGATTTCTCTGCAAAGCGTACTGTAATTCAAGCAAGTATGAAATATGTCATTTTAAACCATTTTACATTATTAATGGAGCTTGCACTTCTGAAGAGTAACCTGTTTTTATGTTTTGGTTAGTATATTAATTCACAGATATAGAACCGTTTGTCTTCGTTATCCTCTTCCTCTCTCCCAGGTTGAGCAGATGCAGTACAAGGACTCTCGTATCAAGCTGATGAACGAGATCCTGAACGGCATCAAAGTCCTAAAGCTGTATGCCTGGGAGAATTCTTTCAAAGAAAAGGTCCTTAACATTCGTCAGAAGGAGCTCAACGTGCTGCGTAAGACAGCGTACCTTGGAGCGCTGTCCACCATGGCCTGGACCAGTGCCCCTTTCCTGGTAGGCTCAGTTCAGATGTCTGGAAGCTGTGTTTCTTTCCAGAGACTGCTTAGTGAATCTTATTTGGTTCCTGGTCCTTGGAATCGCATGCCTCTGTGACTCCTATCAATGCTTTCCGAAAGTTGCTCATGCACAATGATTTAAAGCCATATGCACGTATCATGTTTAAGTTGGTTTGGGACTGGAGCCATGGCGAAGAAAAAATAACTTTCAAAAGGGCAGCGCTAATAAACCCGGATGCACCCTATTTTTACCCTAATGCTACATTGTGAACAACTGTGTTGAAATCAGCAGGCGAGCTAGTTAATGTTAGCTGTTAGCTGTTAGCAGCCAGTGGGCAGCATAGTCCTGCTTGTCTAAGTAATGCTGCTAACGTTAGCGTAGGTTCCACATTATGATGCGTTCAAGCTTTACCTAGTAAAAATTAGTATTGGGCGAAGGTAAATTAAAACGTTATCATGATGTGTTCCAATGTCATCTTGTAAAATGTATTTTTTTGGCAAGAAACTTGAATTACAATTTTAAAACAGCATCGGCTTGCCGCAGTTGCAGTTTAGACCAAATGTAGAACATTTAGGGTAGAATTGTAGGACTCATGGTGCAATTGGGTCATGCTGAACAACATTTCAGTAATGTCATGTTGAATTTGACCGTTTCTGGAGCTTCAAGCAACATTGACACCACGTGACCTGCTGACTTAAAGAATGATTAAATGATGTTACAACTGTCTCCCTCTCAACCTACCGACAAAACCAGAGACGCATCGGGAATCATCACGCTCAAGTGCACATGCCATAGCAACATTACGCACCACTTTTCATCAGCTGATTGCCTGTTTACTGACCCTAATCATAGCGATAATATATAATGGTTTTGTTAAAGTTAAGCAGAGAAATGTCTGTACGTATGCCATGGCAACCAAGGAAATAATATGTGAGCAGTGTGAATGAACAACTGATCTTTTTTATTCCGGCTGGCATCTACACCAGTTATCTCCATCAGCTTTTGCAGGTCACAGTATTTAATTAAGCTATCATTTCATTAATTTTGTGGTCATTTACGTTTTATTTATCAGATAAATACACACTTTATCAGCCACAAGCTGGTGTATATCAGTGATTGTAATTGCTGAGTCATTGGTTGACTCAGAGTAATGTGCAAGTGTGTGTGTGTAGCATCACAGCACTGACTGCTGTGCTAAAGTAAACTCATGGACCTCGACGACTAAACGGTCTGTTTGCCGATGTGTTTCCAGGTTGCTCTGACATCGTTTGCGGTGTATGTGAGTGTGGATGAGAACAACATCCTGGATGCGGAGAAAGCCTTTGTGTCGCTCTCGCTCTTTAACATCCTCAGGTTTCCTCTCAACATGCTTCCACAAGTCATCAGCAGCATCGTGCAGGTGGGAACTTATCATTTCAATTTTTGCTCCCTTTCTTTTCTTTTTAAGTGTTTGTGTGCAGATTTCATTGAGTGCCCGTGTGTTTATTCTGCATTGCAGGCCAGCGTCTCACTGAAGCGGATACAAGCTTTCCTGAGTCATGATGAGCTGGACCCAAATTCAGTCGACAGAAAGAACACAGCCGCAGGTGAAAATAAACACTGCTCATCATTTCATTAAGGTTAAAACAACATGTGGTTTCTTTAGTTCCCCACTTTGCCCAGCTTTCTTTGTTGAGAAAATGTGCAATGTCATTATATGTCATCATTCTTAATCCATTGTTAAACTCAACAGGCTCTTTAGATACAATGCTTTAGTGCATAGGTCTTCAACACAAAATTGTTTGTAGATAAAGCAATTCACATTACCTCCTCCGCTGTACTTCGCAGCATTTTATTTTTTAATACTGATTGGTAGATCACTTGGACCTGGTCATTTCAAAAGTAGCTCATAAGCCCAACAAGTGTGGGCAGCCCTGCAGTAGGGGGTCCCTGCACCACGCTACACCAATTTGGGGGTCCTTGACCTGAAAAACGTTGAAGACTCCTGCTTTAGTGCAAGGTCACTGCCTCCCACTCATACCTTTCACACAGTGACTCAGAGCCTGAAGAGCTTTTGGATGACTAATACTTAAGAAATGTCTTTCTGTCTTTTGGCCGGTCAGATTACATCAAGCTGTCAACAATTGCAAACATGCTGAAAAGAAATTAACGACTTTTCTTGCTCAACAGAGTTTTCAGTGACTGTTGTCAATGGGAAATTCACCTGGTCTAAAGAAGATCCTGCTGTTCTGCACAAGTATGTGATGAAAAGCCACCATTTGTTTTCACTTGTTATGTGTTGGTGTTGTCATATCTGTAGCAAAACATGTGAATGTGGACTGTGTGTTTGCAGTATTAACGTGCTGGTGCCTCAGGGCTCCCTGCTGGCAGTGGTGGGCCTCGTTGGCTGTGGGAAGTCCTCGCTGCTTTCTGCGCTGCTCGGTGAAGTGGAGAAACTGGAGGGAGAGGTTTCTATTCGGGTAGGATTTAAGCTCATGCTCTGTATGATTAATTTAGCTTCTTTATTTTCCCCATCCCTCTTTTTAAGCTGCACTAATCAACATTTGTATGTTAACAATGGATCACTGTGGTGTGAAATAGCGGCGCTCCTATTGATGAGCCCACACAGAGTTATCCCCCGACTCGGCTCTAACAAACATTTTAGTGTCTTTCAACTCTTTATTCATTCACACCACCTTCAGATGTGTTGCCCACATACATATTTAAAAGTATCCTTTTATCAGCTTGTATTATATACATTGTGGTCATGTGAGAGTATCAGCTCTGCTCTGCATTGGCAACATTTGTACATACATTCACAAACAATGGAAAAAAGAGTGGAATCAAGTCAGTTCATTTATATAACACTTACCACACAAGTGGTGTAGAAAGGTCAGTAAAGTGCAGAGTGCTTCACAGGTAAATGCAAATGTATTTGCCAAAAGAAACTAGACACTCAAAAATGAATGAAAAAGAACAAAAATAAATAAAAGATTTTAAGCTAAAATACAAAAATCAGTGAAAATGAAAACAGTATTATTGGCCTAAAAGGTTTTCCTGCTTCCAACAATAAGAGCAGTTCAGAATTGTAGTCTGTGCAAGATCTTTACAGAAACCCCAAAGCCAATGGCAATGTTTGGGAAACACTGATGTTGATGTTGGACATTTTGGGAAATGATTTGCTTTCTTATAGAGAGTTTGATGAAAAGATACGTTAAATCTGAAGCTAGAGCCAGCAGGCGTTAAGCTTAGCATAAAGTCTGTAAGCAGGGGAAACAGCTGGGCTTGTTGTTTTTAAGTTATGATTTCTGTACAGATTATCTAACACAGTTTATTGTGTTAGTTATTGAGTTTAGTGGGTGGGGGGGAATTCTTGACCTTTTGACAGAGCCATGCTAGCTGTTTCTTCCTGCTTTATGCTAAGCTAAGCTAATCACCACATCGACACATGAGAGTGGTATTGATCTTAGTCACGACAAAAACGTGAATAAGTGTAATTCCCAATATGTTATATATTATGCTGTACTTAAAAGGTTAGCATAAGACCGCATTATGTGCATTATATTATCATGGCTATGATATACTGTAGATGTGGATATATTCTGGGGACATGAAACATGGTGAGGGTTACTAATTACCAGTTTGTCGGCCTCTCCTCTCCTCAGGGATCAGTGGCATATGTACCCCAGCAGGCCTGGATACAGAATGCCACCCTGCGGGACAACATCCTGTTTGGGAAACTCTACAATGAGCAAAAGTACCGCTGCGTTCTGGAAGCCTGTGCCTTAACTCCTGACCTGGAAGTGCTGCCTGGAGGAGATATGACTGAGATAGGCGAGAAGGTCCAAAGAGAAACACTTTCATTTTCTTTCTATGAAACCACTTTTTGTTTCCGTTTCCTGGTGTCAGCTTTGGTCCTGGTTTCCTTTCCTTTCCTTTCTGTCCTGTCTGTCATCAAACATCAGGCTTCAGACATTTAAGAGAAAAACCTTTTGACATTGATTTGTTATGCACGGGTCAATCTTGAGAGTAGTGGAAAGAATCAAAAATATACATTTAGTTGTTGTTTAGTTGAATCTTTCTGCTATTTTTTAAACATAACATTTCAGAAAACTTGTAATAGGAAATGTATTTGTCTTAATGTAGCTAATCAACTGGGAACGTTTCATGGTGATATCTATTAGTTAACGATTTTGACTCTATTCACCTGTAGTGAATTCTTACAATACATATCTTAAAAGGCAGCTCAAACTCTGAGCCAGATATCTCAACTTCAGTAGCACTTACATCCAGCAAACTTCCCAGTTTCATTCCTCTCTATATTCTGAAGATTTCTGCTGAGGGTTTGTTTATATATCATTCATAGCCTGATTTGTAGAGCATTTTATTCCTAAAAACATGTCAAGATGTAGTTTTGTTATGGCTGTTGACAGGGTGGTACAAAGAGATATCCAAAACAACTTTTGACTGTCAACAACATGAAACAAGAATTTCAGTTATATTCCTGAAATGTATGCAAATTAGCACATATATTTAAACCTAACATTTTAGAAAACCTGTAATACAGTATATAACAATTGTCCTAATGTAAGAGACATGTCTCGACCCTGCAGGGCATCAACCTCTCTGGTGGGCAGAGACAGAGGGTGAGTCTGGCCCGGGCTCTGTACAGCGATACTGATGTCTACCTCCTGGACGATCCGCTGTCGGCTGTGGACGCCCATGTAGCCAAACACATCTTCGACAACCTTATTGGGCCCGAGGGTGTGCTGAAGGGCAAGGTGAGGAGAGTTTAATATATCCATGTATATAAAAAACCCATGTTAACAATACTGCAGAGGCAAATGAAATGCCATATGCTGTGTGGTTAGTAAATATATGACATCACCACTGTGCCCGAGTACTGCCTCGCAGAACAGCTAGCATGTCTGTTGACTCCTAGCCTTGTTTAAATAGAGCATGCTGTGTCTTATCTTATCTTATATTTTACCAGTGATGACATTCCATCTTTTAACAGTTCATTGCTGGTTTGTTTTCCATGTTTATGACACGAGCCTCTGATGAGAGCTGGTTGAGTTCCTGTCTGACTGTATCCTGGGAAAGTGCACATATTGCTTGTCTATGGTATTGTTATAGGTGTAGTTTATGAGTTAACAATGTTTCTTTTGTTGTTTTGACTCCAGACACGTATTCTAGTGACACATGGCATCAGCTTCCTGCCTCAGGTGGACAACATAATAGTGATGGTGGAGGGCAGGGTGTCAGAGATGGGCTCCTACCAGGAGCTGCTCAAACAGAATGGAGCGTTCGCAGAGTTTATCAGGAACTACGCCCTGGAGGACATTGTGGAGGAGGAGGAGGCCACTGGTAGAGACTCACTTCCTGGAGTTTTATATTATTTACCTCCATATCTCTTATTTTCAGCTTGAGCTTCTTTTGAAAACAGCTGTATAACATACTTCTACCATTGCTTTACAGAGGAGTTAATCGAAGATGATGAACTGTTCCCTGATGATGCCCTCAGCAACCACGCAGACATGGTGGACAAGGAGCCGGTGATCAATGAAGCCAAGCGGAACTTCATAAGGTAGAGAAAACATGTATTTCCAACTACCTGTAAGGCTCGATATTGTTTCATACCTTCTGCCTTTAGGTTAATGAATAACATTCGCACATAGGAGCCATGACTAGATATTATTATTTGGTCATACAACATATTATTGAGACGTATTATTGAATGCTCTGCTGGTGGAGTTTTTATAAATGCCATCTTCCAAATAAGTGCCATACATGGACATATTCTTTTCTCCCTTTACAGACAGATCAGCATCATCTCAGCAGACGGAGAGAACCCCAGATCCCGCTCGGTGAGGAGACACGGCTGCAGCCAGAGGAAACATTCCGATCAACAAGAGAAGAAGAAACCAAACGAGATGCAGAAACTTATCCAAGCAGAGACCACGGAAACAGGCAGGGTCGGTCTTTTCTCATACAAATGTCTTTAATTGTACATTTCTATTTTCAGATAAACGGACAGACATTTAGTCTGTTTTGTTATTCTGAGGCCTCACACCTTCAAATGAGTTAATGTCAAATCTGTACTTCTTTGTCATCATATCCTCAAATCCTCTCCACCTCCGTAACATTGCAAAATGTTATTAGTATGAATAGAAATCACAAAATACAAATAGAAAAAGTCACTCGGTAGAGAGCAGAGCTCTTGTATCGTACTTACTTTAGTAGATCATAACATGTTGGTTATGGAATTGTTCTACCTATGCGCCAGTTCAAAATGAGACCAAACTTTTCTATGGATGTCAAATTTTGAGCCACAACAAAGACCAACATGTGGCCTGAAACAGAATAGGTAAGGATTGTTTTTAGCCTTTTGCTACTAAAGCAGTTGTGGATCACGTGCGGCCCCTACCGGCCGGTTAAGAGGTGGGAAGAGTCAATGACGGTGAATTGTGAATCGGCACAACCAGGCTTTGAGCATACTGTCATAAATGAGCACAACTGTTAGACTGATGGGCCGAGTAGTTTGCGAGATTAGCTGCGGACAGATACACACACATGACGGGAACACATGATGCCTAATTATATAACAACATATCATTGTAATTGTCATAACTTTGTCATGGAGGCTGTCTGAGCTGACCTCGACTGAACTCTGTCACTCCTAACCAGGTGAAAACAAAGGTGTACCTGGAGTACGCCAAGGCGGTGGGACTTGGGCTGTCGGTGTTCATCTGTTTCCTGTACGGGTGCCAGAGTGCAGCGTCCATCGGAGCAAACATCTGGCTCAGCCAGTGGACCAATGACGCCTTAACAAATCAGACTCAGGAGAATGTTCACGTGAGGGTGGGGGTGTACGCGGCACTGGGCATTGCACAAGGTAAGAACCACTTAGTGACATTTGAAAGTCTAGCTCCATTCATGTTTGGGATTTATTCTTGTATAAAAACATTTTTATAGAAACTGCCTTCTGCAAAGAGGTGCAAACTGTTTTCAGGTTGTGTGTGCTGCCCCATCACGCTGCTAACATTATTTTTGAACCTGAACACTTACTTTAACTTCATGGTGCCAAAGGCCGCTCCGGCTTCTTGTTGCAGACTTTGTTGAAATAAACTGAATGTACTTGGTTTGCAGCCAGTTGAAAGGTTTTTCTACAATAAACCCACTGGAGAGATGCTTTGGGCAAGAGAACATTTAAGTGGCAGTGGATGTGTAGCATTATGTTACTGTTCCTTTTACAGTGAACTGTTAATGGACAGACGCTGAATGTGTCTTCTAGTAATTCCATTACTTTCTCATTCCACAATAAAACCTTCCTCTCCAATATATTCTTCCTCCACTCCTACTCCTCTGATTCAACCCCATCACAGGTCTCCTGGTCATGGTCTCTTCCTTCACACTAGCCATGGGGAACATCGGCGCAGCCAGGAAGCTGCACTATAACCTGCTTACCAACAAATTTCATTCGCCCCAGTCTTTCTTTGATACCACGCCTATAGGACGCCTCATCAATCGCTTCTCCAAGGACATCTACGTCATAGACGAGGCTCTTCCATCCACTGTGTTCATGTTCCTGAGCACCTTCTTCGTTTCTCTCTCCACCATGATAGTTATCATTTCCAGCACACCCATCTTTGCCGTTGTCATAGCGCCCCTGGCTTTCATATACATCTTTGTCCAGGTACTCTAGGAAAATGTTGCTCATGTGCCAAATCTTCCTCTCTCTTCCTCTTTTCTTTGCAAATATCCTCTTCCTGGGATTGCATGCAGCTTGCATGTTGGAGCAGCATCTTAATTAACTTTCAGTTTCAGCTTCTCGATAGCCGTTAATGTTGTCTGTGATGAGCCTGCTTCCACTTCCACACACTCAAACAGACATGCACACTGTCAGGTTCAGCAATGCAGCCCGGCCCCAATATGTACACAATATAAGGAAGTTGACTTTCACGTAAAACATGTGAGAGTACCATTTATTTGAGGAACCAAAAGTAGCCTTTTGTTATCTTTAACCTCCCTCTAGTGGTGGACCGGTGCAAATACAACTGGATCAACTCTGTTTAAAGGCACGGGTGTAATGTGTAACATCGAAAAATGGAGCACGTCTGAACTTAGTTGAAATAGTAAAAGAGTAGTTGGCTAGTGAGATGAAAGGTAGTTTGTGTATGCATTAGAGTATCTCTGGATCTTAAAAACATCAAATAATTAACTATCATTTAATATAGAATGTCTTTAGTAAGAGGTTAGGGTTTAATTTAATGGCAACTATTAAATAATACAATGACACATTCTTCAGCGCTGATGATATTTAATTAGGCGGAGATGGAGAGCAATACACATAACTGTGAATGCATAATGACTCATTTAAAATGAGCAGGTTTTCTTTTACATTTAGTTGAAATACTAACTGTTCCATTCATTCAGTTATGGCAAACTGTAGCCTCAGTTTTTACTGCCATAGCAATCCCTGGCCTCATGTCACCTTATACAGTGCAATGTGTGTTTCATGCTGTGAGGTGTACAGATGTTATAAGCCCTGGTATTGGGTTAGTACTCTGAATCATGGATGTTTGGAATCAGTATCAGGAGAGAAAAGGTTGATTGTTTCCCTAATTAGGACAATTACAGTATCAAGCACGTGGTACAGAGTCACACGGAGCAAATACATGGCACCCACAGGAGGCCGATGACAAATTGACACTTAGAGACATTGAAATCCCTGTTTGTGGCCATGTGGAGTCACAAGGGATTAGGAATATGGTGGAAGGAGAAGATAGAAGTTTGTTTTCCAAAGTTGTGTTGTACCACTTGATTTGTACCGATGCCCCCCTCTCTACTTTAAGGGAACTATGAAGTGATGCATCTTTTGTTTTCTGTTTATCTGGAGCACATATTTTCATCAGACGTTAGGAACGGGTCCCAATCAATTTAACACAGGTGTTGTTGTGTTGTCACACTTGACCCCTCCCCCCCTCCCCCCTTCTCGCAGGTGTGCTGTTGTTGGTTAACTGCCTGTTGTGCCGGGCCTACTGTATGCTGCGGGCAGCCAAGCTCACACACCGCAACATGCTTCAGGGGGTCCTGCGAGCTCCGCAGGCCTTCTTCGAGAGCACCCCGACTGGGCGGTTACTAAACCGCTTCAGCAAAGACGTGGATACTATAGACACTCACATCCCTGAAAATATTGACATATGGATGCGCACCTTCTGGTACACACTGAATGTGCTGCTCATATGCTCTGCCCTCACCCCAATGTTCCTCATAGTCATAGGCCCGTTAATGGTGTTCTATTGGTGGGTTCAGGTAAATAGGAATCGAGTCTGCTAACTCATTAATACAACGTGCATGTCTGAGAGTGTGTGTGCTGGTAGACTGTTGCATGGGGTTGAAGCGGTCACTGCTGTTCTGGTGCTGTAGGTGCAGTGTAGTTCGGTCTCTGCTAGTCCAGTAGTCATAGCTGGTTGGAGCCTTAATGGCTCCGTGGCCAGTCTGTAGTTTAGGCCTGGAAGCTGTAGTCAGCAGCACCACCCGGTTACATTGATTACACCAATAATCTTTTACATCTATAGTAGCAAGTCAGTTTTTTGGCAACTTGAAATTCTAGTTATATAACATTCATTCTCACAGGCAGGGCTGCTCTGTAGGCAGAAATAATCTCACTAGTTATACTGTATGTGTACATTCATCTCATTCATACAGGGAGTATGTTGAGTACTCAACTTTCCTGAACGAAGCTACTACAGTAGCTCAAAATGTATCTCAGTCCGCTTGTTTAGTCGTCCATCCAGACTTTTTCTAACCAGACCTGCTGATCTGCAAAGATCTCGAGCGTCAGCAGGGACTTCTTACCAGATAGCTATAGTAACTTATGCCCACTGGGGTTTAACAAGGTTATTCCTGCCACAGGAGCAGCTGTGTCTGTCAGGGACTGTGGTGTCAGAGCAGGCTGGGTGAGCTGTGGGAGCTGGAGAACAGCAGTTGTTGTGGTGTGCATAGTGTTCATGACTGCAGTTTTGATTGTTTAGTTTTTTCTGTATTTCTTTTTAACAAATAATAATAATATTAAAGGCAAATCCTAAACCATCCGACACTAATTATTTCAAAAATAATTGCAGGTTGTTTGCATCATGGGATTTAGATTATTATGTATTTTACTCTCTTAAAGACAAGTCGTGGATCTTGTTTGTGTGTTACGGTGAGATTAAGAACTTGTGAGTGAAGGTGATCAGTCGCATCATATGTTTAATAGTGTAGTATTTTAATGGCCATTTTAGATTTGATAATACGCTATCGAGTGATGAAAACACACTCCTGTACTGTATCTCAAGATGACACAGTTTGGCATATTTCTGCACTCCATCAATTTTACACATAAAGTTCAGTTTACTTCTCACAAGGAGAAAACAGTTGTAGAATGTTTTCAGCTGGGATCTGAGAGACCTTTCCAAAACAAAGAAATAAAAGGGTTTCATCAGTTTGGGCTTCAGATTTAATATTTTGAACAGAAAAAGTGTGTTACAAGCTGGACACGCCGAGTTCCTTTGGAGCTTGATCCATAACAGGGAACAAATAAATATCTCGGCCTCTGCGGCTTTGGTTTCAGTCGTTTTTTATTTAATCTTGTGAGTTCCCCAAACTTTATGCAAGTGACAAAGTAAAACATTGGAGTAGCCCTTTAACCCCACTGGGTAGAGATCAAGTTAGACAAATCAGAATGGCTTTAAATCAAACATACAGACATTAAACTAATCAATCACTCAATCAGTAGCACATTTCTTATACGTGCGTCTGGTGTAAGGTGCCAACTCACTATAGGTTCAGGATCAGACTTCTATCTTTAAAGCGTTTTATTACTTAGACATCTGTTACATTTCAAATGAAGTCACAAATCAATGAAAGAATCGTGCAGGTTCAGTCATTAAAATAATTTTAGAGCAGAAATTCACGGGACGTTTAGTGTCTGTGTGCTTTTACACTAACTGAACCTTCATTTACTAAAGCCAGCTTTTCTACGTCTCCTCTGACTTCTATCCTGCATGGCCTGTTTCTTTTCGGCATCTTCTGTCTATAATCTTAGTTTCTATTTGAATGATTAATGTCAAAATTCTGCAAATGAAAGCTTAAACCACTCATTATAAATAAGAAAAATAATAATAAGATAATAAGATTTTTATTTTTACATTATCAAGTTAATTGTATTTTATAAATGTATAATTTAAAAATATGTCTGATGAAAAACAAAACGCCTGCAGTTGAACATATTTTAGAAATAAACAAAGTTATTATGCAACAAGTGATTTCTTGTTCCTAGTCTGAATATGTTGGTAACACATTGTGTGTGTTTCCATGCAGTGTGAAGTCTAACGTTACTGCAGCTGATCTGCATGCAGCTTGTGTAACCTCAGCTGGCATCCTATCAAAAATGTGTAAATTGGATTATCAAATGAACACTGCAGGTGTTTTGTTCACACAGGCTTTCTTTAAAACTCTGCATGTGTGTGAGTGTGTATGCGTGTGGGCTCGTCTGTGTGCATCGTCACTGTTTTTGAATATCTGACCATCTGTGACATCTTGTTCAGTTGTAATGTCGTGTTTGTTTCTCTCCCCCTCCACCCCTGTAGAGATTTTACGTTGCCACGTCTCGGCAGCTAAAGCGCCTGGAGTCAGTCAGCCGCTCTCCCATATACTCCCATTTCTCTGAGACCGTCACTGGCTGTAGTGTAATCCGAGCCTATGGCAGACACGCTGCCTTTGTTCTGATGAGTGATATGAAAGTGGATGAGAACCAAAAGAGTTACTACCCTGGTATAGTTTCCAACAGGTAAGTGTCCCGTTTCAGCTCAGCAGAACAGCAGCTGTGCTCCAGTATAATTATAATAATAATAATTATAACAATATTAATAATAACTTTATTTATATAGCACCTTTTAAAAACAGTTTACAAGTAAAAGTTGGATACAAGGCAAGGCACCGTAGTGCCAAACAAAAGACACAATTCAATTAAAATGAACACGTGAAGAAGATGATGCAAAGACATAGTGGGGAGAATAAAAATTGAAAGATAAAAGAGTACAGTATTGTTGTCTCCTCGTTTTATCCTGCTGTAGAAAGTCACTGGTGTGATGGATGATACCACTGTCACATCTGTACGTATGTAGTAGAGAAATAAGGAAGCAGAGGAGACTTAACTGAAAAGATGCTACTGTTGGCTGATATATGCAGCCATGATTAAATATGGGCATCAATGTTCATTTGGTGCCCATATGTATTCACTAAATTGCAAAAATATTTGAACAATCAAGTGTAAAAGCCTCTTAAAAATCTCCCTTCCTTTTTTAATGGTTTTAATTCAAATGTTCAATGTTTCTCCACAAACTGATCTATGATGGTTCATACGAAAAGATACCATGAGGGTGTTAGAGAAGCACAAGGCTGAATATTGATCTCTGGACGGCGTGCACACATAGTAGATGCGGGTTCAGATAACTCTTGTATTGTGCAGCATCATGCAGGCTTGTCATCAACAATCAAGCCAACTCCATCACATTCATAATGTTGGAGGTGTGAGATACTGACTTGCCTGTATTCAATATCAGGCTCATATCAACAAACTAAAGCTGAAGTATACCAGGTTAAACACGCAACAGAAAATGCAAATATTTGAACCCTGAAGCACAGCTGCTGCCAGATGTTTCACTAAATGAACACACACACACACACATTTCAAAGACTCACTGCGGAGGGAGGGATGAGTTCACTCAGCTATACAACAGATGTGAAAGCAATTGAATTATTGTTCTATGATCATTTGTAATCAGTGATGTTTTCAATCAGCAATCAAAACACCTGCTGTGACATCACTCATTTAGGTGTGACCAGATGTACAACATGCCTGAAAATATGATGATTTTAGTGCTAATTTATCCTATAGTTTAATATTGCTTTAATACCAGAAGCTGAGTTCTTCAGTTCTCCATTAGGTCTGACTTATAACTGTCGTCCTGCTGTTACACTGTGTCATACAGGTGGCTCGGAGTGCGTATCGAGTTCATCGGGAACTGCATAGTGTTGTTTGCTGCTCTGTTTGCTGTGATTGGAAAGGATAATCTGAACCCAGGCCTCGTGGGTCTGTCTGTGTCCTACGCTCTGCAGGTACGCTACAAACTAACTGCTGTAACATAATCTATCTGTAGCATTTAACTGTTTACAACAAGTTGTGTGAATCAGCAACAGATGTTAGTTTTGTTCAATAATGGGGATGTTGCCAGTTATGACTTATATTTTAAAAGGGGTAACATTGACTCAATGTATCCCATCACTATGTTAAAGTTAATCATTATTTTTATGTTAGCGATGGGTGAAATTACTATGGGAAATGTGGGATTGCTCGTTAAAACCAATTCACAGAGAATTACCACCCAATTCGGCTCAGTAAGGATTACTCTAGCCATTCAACTACTACTATCATCCACGTATCCACCACCTGTAGCTTCACCATGTATCTACTTTAGATAACTATAACTATCTGTACTGTTTTGTAGGTGACAATGTCTTTGAATTGGATGGTGCGGATGACTTCAGATCTGGAGAGCAACATAGTAGCAGTGGAGAGAGTGAAGGAGTACTCCGAGACCAAGACAGAGGTCTGTCTGTCTGTCTGTCTGTCTGTCTATACAAGATGTGTCCACTTCTGTCCCTTTCTAATATTCCACATGAGCTAAATGTTGGATTGTGCATGTGTTTGCTTTCAATAGTAAAATAGTGTTGGCTTTGTGCTGCAGTTAAAAAGTAGGAATTTACCCACATTCAAAAAAACTGCCCTGCTGCCAAGAAATGTTCTCAAACAACACAGGACCTATAAACTATAACTAGATCCAGAAATGTTAGATTACCTGGTGCCAACAAGGGCCCCTCTGTTAAATAAGACAAACAGGGAATTTGTACTGTACACAGTGTACTTTTTCAGCAGCCATCAGTCAGTGCGTCTTCTATAGCTGGTGGAGTTGTTAGTTACATCCAGCGTGTCTCAGAGGTCAAATAAATGTTTGGCAGCTCTGACTCTCCACACTCAACTCTGAGTTTTTCAAGTGATAAACAAATCTGTTCTGCTGAAAGCCAAACAGGCTGATGAGAAAGTTTTCCTCATCAGAAATTCTACGTTTGTGTTAACAGGCCCCCTGGGAGGTGGAGGACAAGAAGCCCCCACCTGAATGGCCCATGAAGGGGAACGTGGAGTTCCACGACTACAGTGTTCGGTACCGAGAGGGACTGGACCTCGTCCTAAAGAACCTCACACTGAGTGTCAAAGGAGGAGAGAAGGTGGGGAGGGTGTGGTGAGGCGATCGATGAGCAATAATGGGTCAACAAGGTTCACTAATCGCAGCTCTGTGTGTGTTTCTCTACAGATTGGTATCGTGGGTCGTACAGGGGCCGGCAAGTCCTCCATGACGCTCTGCCTCTTCAGATTGCTGGAATCTGCAGCTGGAGAGATCACCATCGACGAGGTGAAGATTTCGGAGATAGGCCTGCACGACCTGAGGTCCAAACTCACCATCATTCCACAGGTACACATTCACACACACACATTCCTCACCAGAGGAGTGAGAGGAACACTTGACTTAACAGATATCAAATTCTTGAAAGCTCAGTAAAAATACATTTTGACCTGGAGCCTCTAATGCTACGGGGACTTGGGAGAGAAAAACAAATTGATGGGTGAAAAAAGATATATATTTCATTGCATATCTTTTTCATTTAGGATCCCTATGACAGCTGCAAGTAGCTTGGATGATAGCAATATGGGGCACTGAATTTGATGGATTTATTGTTTATCAGACCCCAAATGAGTCAAGAATTAGCTAGCTAATGCATCCCCACGCCTCACTCCCTGCTACGAGGAGACTACTTTGCTGAGAAGAGAGCCTACGGCATTACGTAGAGACGAACCTACAGTTTGCTTTCGCAACTGGAATTCAGCCAGTTCACCCCAGTGGCCACCATGGTGCAGTCGAGCCTGTGGATCCCCTCTCGCTATACTCAACCTATTTTCTTGTACAAAAAGAACGCCGGCAGAGTTCCACCAATCCTGATCTGAGAGGACTCCCTCAGTCCCTGAAGTCTTGCCATTTCACATGTTGAGCACAGCAGATGTTCTGTCATTTTAAGTTCCGAGTGCTTCCATTTGGACTCTCCCTCTCCCCACGGGTGTTCAGCAGGTGCATCGCTGCAGCCCTCTTGCCCCTGCAGTCTCAGGGTCTCAAGATTCTGCCTTATTTAGACGACTGGCTGATTTGTATACCATTCTAGTCTCAGTTGACCCAGGACACGGCTCTCCTTCTCTCTTACACGGCCTGGCTGGGTCTCAAGGTGAACTTGGAGAAGAGTTTTATGAACTCCTCTCAGAGCCTAACCTTCATTAGTGTAGCTCTGGATGTAGTCACTATGAGTGCCTCTCCGTCTGCTCAACGCAAGGACGACATCCAAAGTCATCCAGTGTTAAGCACTGCCTCTGACGGTCAGTAAGGATGAAATAGAATGAAAGTTACAGATGTAACTATGGTTCTATGAATCCTGGATGACCACCAGAGTTCTTCGTCACTCAGAATCTCGTGGTCCAGTGAGAAGATCCTGTTGGACTGATCTCGTCGATGACACCGGAATTTATACATGACTGGGATCATCCGCGGTCACACATGTTTGTTGTTAAAAATACTCGACCTGCGCATGAAGATATTCAATGTTAAGCACTGTCTCAGTCGATCATTCAGGATTCATAGAACCGTAGTTACATCCGTATGTTGGTTGGACAAAAACAGTAAATTTAAGACATCTTGTGAACTGGGAACTCAAACTCAAAAAAAAATTCCAACAGAATATCTATATTGTAGTGTGAAGTGTTAACACTATTAGTTTCTACTGATTAAAACTACTACAAAACTCCAAAAATGCAGAATTTCTCTTTCAAGCCTGAAAAGTCTTTTCTCTGCCACAGGAACCTGTGCTGTTCTCAGGCACACTGAAGATGAACCTGGACCCCTTTGAGAAGTACAGTGATGAAGAGCTGTGGAGAGCTCTGGAACATTCTCACCTCCACAAGTTTGTCAGCAACCAGCCGGCAAAACTGGAGCTGGAGTGCTCAGAGGGAGGAGAGAACCTCAGGTGGGTTCAGAGGCAAAGAGATAAAGTAGCGTTTGAATGAAGGCTTGTAGTTAGTAGACAAAGTGAATGTTTTCTGTCGCGCTGTGTTTCATGTGTTGTGTGCTCTTGTACTTACAGTGTGGGCCAGAGGCAGCTGGTGTGTTTGGCTCGAGCTCTCCTGAGGAAGACGAGGATCCTCATCCTGGATGAAGCTACAGCTGCTATCGACCTGGAGACTGATGATCTGATCCAGTCCACCATTCGGACTCAGTTTGAAGACTGCACCGTCTTTACCATCGCTCACAGGCTCAACACAATCATGGATTACACAAGGTTCAACATATATCAATACTTTAAAGGAACATTTCACCATAAAACTTTAAAAGTAAACTAATAAAACACATTTCCCTTCGCTGACACGTTGCTGCAGTTCTTGGTGTGTTAGCGCCACCTGTAGATCAGTGAAATAGTGTGGAACCCTTGGCAGTCATGTGTAACATGTCACTTGCACGTGTATGCTTGTGTCGCCAACAACCACCTGCCAATTGCATGGAAATATGAAAATCAAGCAAAACTTAACATCTTGGTATTCTGTGTTCTGTTCCTCCTTTAACACGTCTCTTATCTTTTCAATCTTATCTTAGCTTTATTAAGTATCCAGCTTTGTAACTGACTCATTCTCTCTTCTCCTCTTGCAGAGTGCTGGTGTTGGACAAGGGACAGATAGCAGAGTTTGACACTCCTACAAACCTGCTATCGCAGAGAGGAATCTTCTACGGCATGGCTAAAGATGCAGGACTGACTCAGTAGAACCGCCTTTTATCCCAATTTTACAAACCAGGGTTGAGGATGAGCTCAGTTCAGTCTGACTCCACACCTGGCAGTGGAACTGAAGAGTACCGTTTATGTGCACTTGGTAATCTTTTTCAGGAAATCCACTGCTGGTTTTGAATTAAGCCTGAACTCCTGAAGACTTGGATCAAGTAGCAGTTGCAAACAGTTGTAGTGTTTGTCTGAACCCTGATCAGGACATTTACAAACTCTTCTGTGATTGTCTTAAGTTTCTGGCACTGACGGTATTGTCCTAGGAAGCAAATATCGTTCCTTTGGTATCTAATAAGAAAAAACAAGCCATAGGTGCAAATACTAGTTGATCCAAGTCTGCTCTTTAGTGCCTTCTGCTAGTGGGAAAAAGAAAGCCAGTGACTGTATCATTTTCTAATCAGCTGTGGGCTGCAAAACAAACCACCACACAAAAAAAAGGAGGAACTTTTTTTATTTTATTTTTTCTACAAAGAAAAATACTGTGCCACTGTTACTTTCCTCATGCGAAACACACTTTGTGATACACCCACGTATTTTTGTACTGTACCATTATTTAAGCTACTTTTGAAAGAATTGTCTCATCTAGGGAAGTTTGTTCAGTTAAATATGTGATTCTTTTGTGAACCAAATCTATTAAAACTTGAATTCTGTACCACCAAAATATGAACTATGATAATGCTGATAATGCCTTTTATTAAAAAAAAAAAAGGAAGAACAATGTCTGAGTGCTGTGTTCGTTTGATGTTTTAACTCGAGGTAATCAAATCTCATTGCTGATTTAAAGTGTGGAACGCACATAACCAAAGACCAGCGGTGACCTCCAGGTGCAACAACACATTAGTACTGAACATTGTCTGTATTTATAATGCTGTATAATTGAAGAAAACTTGTTTTCATATACCGGTAATATCTTTTCATTTTACTACAATTGTCTTAGTTGCAGTGGGATGAAATACAATGTATTGTTTATTAGGTACACCTGGCAAAAGCAGAGCTGCTTTATTTGAGTGCGCTGGAACCTAAAATCCTCATTGAGATACATAAAAGAGGTGAGCAAAATATTAGGAACACCTCTTGGTGTGTTCTGTATATGAAATATAAGAAAAAGAAACTGCAACGAGCGTCCTTGTTCTAGTCATCCACTAGCGTGCGCTCACAGCCAATCAGGGATCCACAAGAAGCCCTTCTGTCTGCAGTCCCTTCACTACAGACCATGTCTCTGTATCTTTATCACTTAATATAACTTGTGTAGGCTATCATCTTATTGTTGATGAAAAATAAAACAAATGCAGGGCACCCTGCTCAATTGATTTTGTTCTAAATATTTCATCATTTTAAAACTTAAAGAATAGTTTCACATTTTGGAAAATATGCTTATTCACTTCTTGACGATTTTAAGCTAAATATGCTGCTGGAAACAAGACGAGACATGTAACCTGGATCTGATCAAACGTAACAAGGTAGGGATTAAAGAAAACATAAACGTGTTAAAACTGGAGTTCAGCACTTTCACATAAAAATGAACGTCCGTTATTTAAGCAGTTCACAAAATGCTGACTAAGCCTATCGCCGCCAGTGAAAGCTCTCCAGCTTTAATGAGTTTTCGAGGTGCTGGCAGGGAGAATGTGTTACCTGAAGTCAGAACCAGGCTAGCTGTTTCCAGTCTTTATGCTAAGCTAAGCTAACCAGCTGCTGGCTGTAGCTTTATATTTAGTGCCATTTCATGTAGCTGTGCCCAAAGGCACGGACATTACTGAGCTGCCTGGCAGCCAGCACTCATTTATCCCGGATTATCAGCATTTGTCAGTTTTGGCATGTTTTAGAGACACAGAGTTTGTACTGCATGAGTAATTGGAGGAACATTGAGAAATGCTAACCGCAGCTTCTCTGTGGAACAGAAAGCCTCTGTGGAACAGAAAGCCTCTGTGTGGGGCAAGTAGTCGAGGACCTGGCTTAGACATGTATGCACATAATGTAGGAGAGGATAACTCAACTGTTATAGACTAATATGACCCCAAGGAACAACATGGGATGTGTGCCAAATTCACAATTCTTCGTGTGCAATCACATGACAAAACTGTAACGTATGCGTGCGACGCCATGTTGGATGATATACAAATCAACAATGGCGTCTAAAGCGAACAACAACAACAATACAACTCCGACTTCTTCAAAGTATTTTGACTCTCTGGAGTCCTCTGCAAAGGCAAGATTCAGAGAAAAAGTCCAAATTTGCCGGCGGATTATATTGAGGATTTAGAGTCATTACCGCCGATTGAATATCCAGATATTGTGAACTTCCTTGTGCTACAAACGTCGTGGGCAACCAACGCACTTAGATGCTTATCATTTCTTTGTTTCTGGATGAGTTGGTAGTCTTCTTACCAAACCAGTGAAAGATGACAGGGTGCTCGTCCATGCCCGTGTAAATCACTCTCAAAGAGCTCGAAATACACCGCTCAAGCCATGGTTTGTGAGTAAGCCATGAAAAAGAGTGGCGATGTTATCCTCGGCTCAAGAATAAGCAAAACAAAAACATGCACAGAAGAAAAGAGCAAATGGCTGCCATCACATGTAAAGAAAGTGCCTTATTTACCAGTCAGCGATATGGATTTTACCTCGGCCAAAAAAAGACGAGAAGTAAGGAAGTAAGAAGTGTACGGGCATATCATAAGCCCAAATGTTTAACTAAACATTGAAAACAGAGCTTTAGCGTGATCACTTACCAGATATAAAGTGGACGCCACAAACACGGGTGAATTGTGCTTTTTCTTCTGTTAAATCCTTACGAGTTATGTTGCTAAACCACAGTTTACGGCGTTCGGTAGACAGCAATTCATCCCTCTTTTGTGGATCGTTGTTTTTGATGATTTTAGGAAATCTAAAGAACCGTTTCTCTGGGTCACGAGTAGCGTTATTACCACAATTATACACTGTGCACAAGATTGGCATTTTCTTTCAATCTTAGACGTTTAAATACAAAGAAAATTACGAAGTGTTGCGTTGCAGCAACTCACACGTAAACGGCCGCCGTCTTGGTTGTGTATACCAACCAACATGGCTGATTTCCGGTTTGGAAAATAAGCGTGACGTCACATGCACACGATCTATACAGGGCGAACAGCCCGAAAATGACCACACCCTTTTTAAAATAACCACGCCTCTTTTTCATCGGAAGTGCTGCTTCCGACATAGCTGTATCTTCTAAACCGTAGGAGCTACAGATTTTCTAAGGTGCTCAAAATGTTCAGAATAGCCATGACATGTTTAGGGGGTGTCATAGAAGAGTGTCAAATTTATAATTTGATATTTTAAGAGAAAATGGCTAAAAGCCGTTAGGTCAATTTATTACCATACAACAACCTACATACAGGAATTGCCATATATATTTATTATCTTAAACTTTCCAGGCTTAGAGCAAAGTTAGAACATTTGTGTCATCCACTAGAGTTGAACGGACAATTTGGAATTTTAACACAATACAAGGGATTCTTTTTAAAGAAAAAAAGCCAGCATTTGATTAATATAAAGAAATGTTATTTTCAATCATAGAATTATCAATGGAATGTTAACTTAAAGTGAAAAATACAAAACAAAACGTATTACTTTAGTAGCCAGCATAGCCCCTTTCGGGACTGTAGGTATACGGCCGCCCTCCGTATCTACAGGATTAGGGTTAGATGAAGATACGGAGGGCGGCCATATACCTACAGTCCCGAAAGAGGCTAGTAGCCAGCAGTGTATCTAGAGAGCTTAAATGTTTCAAAGATCAGCAGGGAAATTGCCCAACGGCCAACAATACAACTTTTAACACCACATTAGTACAGTCATCTAAACAAAGGTCAGGAACATGAAGAGTAACACAACAGAGTCCAGGTATGAGGATGATGAGCCATTTTCATTCAGTGATAGGGTTTTTACAACAATTACCTCCCTTGCATTTGCAGTACTTGCAGCAATGGATCCCAGCTACCCGGCAGGGACACCCGTTCTTGTGCGCACACTTGCCTCATGTACAGGGATCTGGCAGGCCTTCGGCTTTTTGAGATCACAATCTCAGGGACTAATAAGCTGCCCCTTCTTACAAAACCATAAGACTCTGCATTCAGAATCAAGGTGGCGTCTCTAAATGGGGCTTGGACCCACAGCTGCTGTTGGTAATAGCTTCTATGGATATGTTTCCTTGCATTAGTTGATGTGCAAGTGGTTCTCTCAAAGTCCATCTTGAGGCCACTGCTATCAAATGCAACAATACGCAGGTCGTCAAACGTATCCAGGTCTGTAGATGGTTTGAGACACTTGACCAAGAATGTTTCTACCATCTGCATTGTGGTTTCTGTTAGCTTTGGACTGTTGGAATGCAGGATCAGAGAGGAATTTCCTGGTTTGCGGACAGCATTCAGGGCTGCAAGTTTAGTCGATATCTTGCTGGTTGTATCGCACCCAGTCAGCGCATGGAGCGCTGGGAGACACTTTGTGAGCTCATCTCCCAGCGCTATGCAGATATCGTGGAGTGGTAATATTGATCTTTTCACTCCTGAGTTGCAAATGAGATCTCTCCAATTGACTGTGATGTGGTATAGCAGGCACACAAAGACATCTGTGTCACCTGATGACAGCTTCAGTGATGTAGGTCCTGTCCGGTGACTTAGAATGTCCTGCAAATGGAACATCATCCTATCATCAGCTTCCTCGTGTGTGCAGTTGAGCCGAGGGAATAGAGAAGCTCATCCATGGCTGTGGTGATATACCAAGGTATAGAGGTTTGATGCCTTGGTAATTGGTGGTGAGTATTAGATCTCGGCCTGTTCGTTTTGTGTTGTGTTTGTACTTCCTGTTTTATTTTGTTAATTACCTGTTCTCTGTTGTTTCTACTTCCTACCGCCAGGTGTTCCCAATCTGTTTGTTAGTGTCCTCACCTGTGTCTCGTTCCCTCTCACTTCTTGGTGTGTATATAGAGTCTGTTTTGTTTGTCTCTCGTTGCCAGTTCGTCTTCGTACTTCGATGTCAAGAGTTCCAGCATTAGTCACGTCTTCCTGTTTCCCAAGCGTTTGATTCCCCGGCTTCCTCGACCTTGTTTCCGTGACTCGATTCTGCCCTTGCCTGATCCTTGTCTGCTGTGCTGTTATGCTGAGTATCTGCCCATGTACCAAACCTGTTTCTGTGACCCGACTCTGCTCCTGGATTACCCCTTGAAACTTTGTATGATCAACTGTCTATGCGTGTACCATAGCAACTGCAAAGTTTTCAGTAAAGACTATTTCCATTCAACATTTATCTACCTCTGTGTCGTGCAATTGAGTCCCACCTCCCTTCTGTCTTGATCGTACCGTTACAGTGAGCCATTCAACATAGAATGCCTGGAAAGCTGTTTTGCTGATGGAAGATGACCAAAAGTTCTCTAATACCACTGGAACATTTTGGTTTGGTGATATCACATCAAGGACAACCATGTCCTTTGACTTTCTTCTTCTCTCTCTCTCTCTCTCTCTCTCTCTCTCTCTCTCTCTCTTCATTTTTGATGCTGCCCTCTCTGTAAGTGTCGAAAATTATGTGGATCTCATCACAGTTGTGCCCAGCTTTGGCGACCATAGATGTCAAGGCAATAGCGATGTCATGGAACATCTTGACGGGCGCATCAACCTTCTTTAAGGGGACCTTCCTCACCAAGGCCATGAAGTCTATAATGATGCCGTGGGTTTGTGGGGAGGTTTGTGTCCTTAGTGGGCACAACTTCAGCAGCGCAGTCCCAAGTTGTGATTTGGCACTCTTCCTCAAGTAATCATCCAAGCAACCAAGAAGAATGCTGAGTTGGTGATCTCATGCTGGAGTTCTCTCACTCTCGCCGGATCTTGTAGCATAGCACAGCTACAGTATATCTCAAAAGTGAGTACACCCTTTAGATTTTTGCAAATATTCTGTTATATCCTTTCAGGGGATAACATTATCCTACTGAAACTTTGATATAACTTAAAGTAGTCAGTGTGCTGCTTGAATAACAGTATAGATTTATTGTCCTTTGAAAATTACTCAGTACACAGCTGTTAATGTCTAAACAGCTGGCAACAAAAGTGAGTACACCCCATAGTGAACATGTCCTAATTGTGCCCAATGATGTTGTTTTCCCGCCCTGGTGTCATGTGACTCGTTAGTGTTACAAGGATTCAGGTGTAAATGATAAGCAGGGCTGTTAAATTTGGTGTTTTGGGCACAATTCTCTCTGAATGCTGGACAACATGGCACCTCATGGCAAGGAACTCTCTGAGCGGCTGAAAAAAAGGATTATTGCGCTTCACAAAGATGGCCTTGGCTATAAGAAGATTGCCAACACCATGAAAATGAGTTGCAGCACAGTGGCTAAGATCATACAGCGGTTTTCCAGGACAGGTTCCACTCGGAACAGGCCTCGCTAGGGTCGACCAAAGAAGTTGAGTCCACGTGCTCAGCGTCATATCCAGAGGTTGGTTTCCAAAAATAGACGTGCGAGTGCTTCCAGCATTGATGCAGAGGTTGCAGAAGTGGGATGTCAGCCTGTCAGTGCCCAGACCATACGCCGCACACTGCATCAAATCGGTTTGTATGGCCGTCGCCCCAGACAGAAGCCCCTTCTGAAACCGATGCATAAGAAAGCCCGCAAACAGTTTGCTGAAGACAATGAATCCAAGAACATGAGTTACTGGAACCATGTCCTGTGGTCTGATGAGACCAAAATAAACCTGTTTGGGTCAGATGGTGTCCAGCGTGTGTGGCGGCACCCTGGTGAGGAGTACCAAGACAAATGTGTTTTGCCTACAGTCAAGCATGGTGGTGGCAGCATCATGGTCTGGGGCTGCATGAGTGCTGCCGGCACTGGGGAGCTGCATTTCATTGAGGGACACATGAATTCCAATATATACTGTGACATCCTGCAGCAGAGCATGATCCCCTCTCTTCGGAAACTGGGCCGTAGGGCAGTTTTCCAACATGATAATGACCCTAAACACACCTCCAAGATGACAACGGCCTTGCTGAAGAAGCTGAAGGTTAAGGTGATGGACTGGCCAAGTATGTCTCCAGACCTAAACCCAATTGAGCACATGTGGGGCATCCTCAAGAGGAAGGTGGAGGAGTGCAAGGTGTCCAACATCCGTGCGCTCCGTGATGTCATCGTGGAGGAGTGGAAGAAGATTCCAGAAGCAACCTGTGCAGCTCTGGTGAATTCCATGCCCAGGAGGGTTAAAGCAGTGCTAGATAACAATGGTGGTCACACAAAATATTGACACTTTGGGCACAATTTAGACATGTTCACTATGGGGTGTACTCACTTTTGTTGCCAGCTGTTTAGACATTAACAGCTGTGTACTGAGTAATTTTCAAAGGACAATAAATCTATACTGTTATTCAAGCAGCACACTGACTACTTTAAGTTATATCAAAGTTTCAGTAGGATAATGTTATCCCCTGAAAGGATATAACAGAATATTTGCAAAAATCTAAAGGGTGTACTCACTTTTGAGATATACTGTATGTCGGAAGCAGCACTTCCAATGAAAAAGAGGGGTGGTCATTTTCGGGCTGTTCGCCCTGTATAGTGAATTTGGCACACATCCCAAGTTGTTCCTTGGGGTCATATTAGTCTATAACAGTTGAGTTATCCTCTCCTAAATTATGTGCATACATGTCTAAGCCAGGTCCTAGACTAAAGGCCCTGTCACACATATCCGTAAGACAGAAACGTATGCCGGCGCATATGAAAATTTGTCAGAGTCCAAATACGTCCAACCTTTCATCGGATCGGAAAAGTGAACATATACAGATACGCATGTCTAACCTATTGATAGCGCATCACTTACTAATACAAAATGTATCAGACGAATGCCCAACGAATGCATAAGCTAAGCTATACAAAAATATGACGTATACAAAATATCGGCAACACGCTGGTTTACTTTGATATAAGGTAAGGTATAGGTAGTATTCGTTAAGAGCACACTGTGTTACGCTGGGGTGCGTTGTTGAACGCTGATGTTTTGAGCATGTTCAAAATTACCGGACGTACCCAACGTGTGCTTCATAAGATATGCAGATGTAACGTTACGTTAGACATACGTGAATACGTAGGTGAATATTTACCTATGTAAATACAGTACATGAATACTTACCTACGTAAATATAGTACGTACATACCTACGTGACTATGTTAGAGGTGTGTTAGATATAGGCTACGTCGGCTGACGGTGAATCCTACAGCCAATTTATTGATAACGAGTGGATAACCTATTCCTACCCTATGTTAAGATAATGCCTGACGACGGAGTAACTTATTAAACGTGTTTCTACAGTACAGCTAGCGTTCAGCATCAGCATGACGTGAACCAAATGGCACTTTTCCAGCTCCGTTGGCCAGACGCTCCGATACGTTTTAAATAGGTAAGTGATAAGCTATCAATGTTTGACATACGTATAATAATTTGTTATGTATGCATTATGTATGCGTCAGCTACAACACCGCTGTGGAAAGGTTGGACGTATTTGGGCTCTGACACATTTTGAGCTAATTTTCATATACGCCGGCATGTTTCAGCCATATGGAACTGTGTATGTCTGGCGTGTTCGGCGTAACGTCTGCGTCCTTCAAACGATCACAACTTTCCCTTAATTTATATCAACCGATTGCCGATATTTCGTATGCCCCAGCATATGTTTCTGTCATACGGATTACCATACTGAACTATTCTTCTTAGTCCTGCCATGGAGCTGTGCTGTGTGGTGTCAGTCTAAATGTGAAATTAGATGCTTCTGCTAACATCTTCATGAGTGAGGTAGGCCTACCTTACATTTTTGATCATAATAAAAAGAACATATTTAAATATAAGCACCTTAAATTATTAAAATGGTTAAAGGAATTATTTGATGTTTTGGGGAATATAGTACGTACTGGCTTTCTTGCTAAGAGTAAGATGAGAAGATTTACTCTCATATCTATCCAGCTACAGCCAGCTGACATGTTACATCTCATTGGTTACATTTGGCGAGCTTCTCCCCCTGTTTACAGTGTTAATGCTAAGCTAAGCTAAGCTAACTGTCGATCTTCTCATGTAAGTTGTGGCAAGAAAGTGAATGAACTATTTCCCAAAATGTCACAATGTTAGTGTTTTCATCCACTGTCATGCTTCAGTGTTAATCTAAACCCCATGTGTTATTGTATGTATGTATGTACATATGTCATTTAATTATTTTGCAAGTCTAATGTTGGAGGGGCTTTGTGTCTTTTATTGGGGTTATTTGGTGTGTGTGTACTGTGTACGAGTAGGTTGTTTTTGACAAAAATACCAGACATAAAACAAGCTGCACCACCTCTCCTACACAGGAGCAAAGCACACAGACTTTGTTGTGAGTTTGCCTTTTTTTGTTTGTTCTGCATCTGTTTGTAGTTATTACGCATCTTTATTTGGTTGTGTGTCTTTGTGGTCATTTTGAATCTCTTGTGTACATGTCTCCCTGACACTTCTTGTCCCTAGGCCTGTGCCAGTTCAGTAATCCATCCATGCATGGTACATATTCTGGTCTTTGAAGAGTAAAATTAGGTGCTACCTGGAAAAAAATGGTATAAAGCTGGTTTTGATGTCAAACAAAGCATAATTCTGAGTAGAACAACATATTCAAAATCCGCAAAAATCCGGCATTAATACGTTAGTGTGGGGCATAAACATTTTTCATCAATATAAGAATTATTTTCTGTCTCTGAGGGGATCTAAATGACTTTGCTACTCAATGTGAGCGTCGTCGAAGCATCTATTAAAAGAAGTGATCAAGTTCGATCTTTAGACCATCTGTATGTACTAGGAATCCAGGTTGAAAAACAGAAAGTTCATATCCACCCAAATCATCTGTTTTATCGCCTGATAGCTATTGTACAGAGAGAGGAAGACATGGCTCCATACTTTGGCTATGAGCTTACAACAATGCCAACTTCACTATTCAAGGACAATTTAATGCGTAAAACTGTAAAGGCACAACTAGCAAAATCCCTAGGAAATGGTGTGCAACCGTGTGCGGAAAAGGTGCAACCTATGGATGTTCTTGATGGCGGGGCCCTTATTGATAGAGTGAAATGGCAGAAGAAGGTGACATACAAAGACATAACGATACAATATGCCAACTATGTGCGTGCAAGGTATGGCGACTGTTGCATAGTGTTTGATGGCTACGAACAGGGTCCGTCAATCAAAGATCACGAGCACCAGCGAAGAGTTGGAAAAACATGTGCAGATATTCAGCTTAGTGAATCTACAAAGGCTCACGGTGACCAGCAAACCTTTCTCTCGAATGAAAATAACAAAAGTCAGTTCATCGCGTTGCTGAGTCGATGCTTGGAAGCCGATGGTGAGATCGTGCACAACAGTACTGGAGATGCTGACACAATGATAGTGGAATGTGCCCTTCAATTTGCAAGACAAGGAAGGGAAGTAAGTGTAGTAGCAGATGACACGGATGTACTTGTCCTCTTGATGTACCACTGGAACCAGAATATGGCTGATATATACTTCCATTCAGAGGCAAAGAGATCAAAGAATGGTTTGAAAATTCAAGACCTTGTTAACAAAGCTGGCAAAGTAGTTACATCCCATCTCCTGTTCATCCATGCATGGAGTGGTTCATCTCTGCAACATATGGGCATAGCAAAACCAGTCTTTTGAAGAAGATAAAACAATCAGAAGAATTGCAGCAGATATCCTTCTTGATGACCAATCCTGAGGCGACAGTGGAACAGATTGGCAAAGCTGGTATCCGATTACATGTTATCTTATATGGAGGCAGAGCAGATGATTCTTTGAACAGTCTAAGGTACTTAGCTTACCATGGAGATAGTGTCGACAAGCAAAACACCAATTGAGTGGGCACATGCTACATTTGCATGTGCAAACATATTGTGTATCAACTTTATATCATCGTATCTCTGTTTTTACTGGATCTAGTTACATGAAACAAAGACTGGCGGAGAGTTTCAGTACTTTCGACAGAAGCAGCCGGCGATGTTGGGCGGACTGTTGGTTTTATGCGTCACCGGCTTGAACAGGTCACGTGATCTGATCACGCCGGCGTGACGGTCGACTCCTAAGGGTTATTAACTGCTCTCCAAGTGTTAATGCTTACTGTTAATGAATATTTTTGACTATACATGATACAAGTATATTCAATATGCGGTTAAAGAGTTTGACAATGTTTTTAATTTAAAATCTACAATTGGTGTTTGGAACCCCAACAAGATTAAAAATATAACAGAAAACACAACAGTGTCAATAATAATAATACTAACATAATTAAAGAAATATGCTCCATAATTAAAGAAAACTTGTTTTCATATAATATCTTTTCATTTTACTACAATTGTCTTAGTTGCAGTGGGATGAAATACAATGTATTGTTTATTAGGTACACCTGGCAAAAGCAGAGCTGCTTTATTTGAGTGCGCTGGAAGCTAAAATCCTCATTGAGATACATAAAAGAGGTGAGCAAAATATTAGGAACACCTCTTGGTGTGTTCTGTATATGAAATATAAGAAAAAAACTGCAAACGAGCGTCCTTATTCTAGTCATCCACTAGAGTGCGCTCACAGCCAATCAGGGATCCACAAGAAGCCCTTCTGTCTGCAGTCCCTTCACTACAGACCATGTCTCTGTATCTTTATCACTTAATCTAACTTGTGTACCTCACTCATGAAGATGTTAGCAGAAGCATCTAATTTCACATTTAGACTGACACCACACAGCACAGCTCCATGGCAGGACTAAGAAGAATAGTTCAGCTCACGTCTGTGGCAAGATGTCTCTTGCCCCACACAGACTCACACTGTGGCTTTCTGTTCCACAGAGAAGCTGCGGTTAGCATTTCTCAATTTTCCTCCAATTACTCATGCAGTATAAACTCTGTGTCTCATCCAGTGTCATGCTTCAGTGTTGGAGGGGTTTTGTGTCTTTGTGGTCATTTTGAATCTCTGTGTGGTCTGACACTTCTAGTCCCTGGGCCTGTGCCCGTTCAGTAATCCATCCATGCACGATACAGTAAGATAATTAATAATCAAGTGCTGCTAAACTAAGCTAAGCTAAACTTCTGGAGCTGTTTAGATAGACTCACCAGCAATTTAAATTGATTTTATATCTAATCTAAACTCACTGGTGGGGTCTTTAATTCTCCAAATGACACAAGAATCTAGTGATGGAAAGTTTATCTTAACTTTATAGAAGCTCAAATAACCTTGTGTGAGGGCGTGCCATTGGGCGATTTTGTGCTTTTCAGAGTTCCTAATATTTTATTGATGCTTTCCTGAGGGAATATATACTGTAAACCCATAGTTTCCTACGAATTTGTAGCCCCGAGATGTATCCATCTTCACTGGGTTTGACGAGTTTATTAATCCTGCCTCCGTACAACACAGGTTCAGACTTTGTCAGGGCGGTGTAAGGTGAGCAGACTTCTTATATCTTGTCTTCACTTATTTCAACAATATCAAACTCTTCAAATAAAACTAATGAAAAGTTTGTGTAAGTTAATAAGGAAATTTGTAGGTTCCATAAATCACAGGAAAGACCCAGACACACAGTAAATAGCTGTTCAAATAAGATGATATATTTAATCATACTTGCAGAATGTGTGAAGTGGTTTGCCATTGGCAGTGAAATAGAGCATATATATTCCTTCTTACAGGATTGAGACCTGCAACTGTGGAAGCCGTGCAGGCTTGAGATAAACAGGTTTTATGTATTTGCTTGTCATGCACACTCACACACACATACACATACACACACATCACCATGTCTGCATCAAGAACAAACAATCTCCCGCACAAACACTTTGACACAGCATGAGTCCACTGTTATTGCACTGGAAGGCAGACTAATAGCTCCGCTGTCCTCAGCTGAACTGTGGAGGAAACCAAATGAAGACGTTTACACAGGAAAGGAATGAGCCGGGGAAATTATAATTACACCTTCATTCATTAAATGCTCTGCCAACGCACACGCCCACTGTGGAGCACATCACCTGATCTTCAAAGAATTCTTTTTAACTTGTATTGTCCTCATCTCACCTCTGCTGGCCTACGAGACAGATTTGAAAAGGGGTGTATTCAAAGTCCTGTTTGCTATTTTAAGTCCAGGGTATGAAGCCAATACTTAAATTAAAACTTGTGAGGTTTATAATGGTGCAATTAAGTTTTGTCAATGTAATGTCCTGCTCAGTTTTTCTGGAATGTGTGCGTCTTGAGATTTCTATAAATCCACACAAAGTGCTTGTATTGACATAACTAATCCTGTGTACAAAGACATCTTTGTAGAATGTAGAGCATGTATACTGTTAAGTTTAAATCCACGGCTGAATGTTGGTGAAAGAATGGAAATATGTTTGCTGCAGCAGTCACGTACCACTGCTCACATGTTGAGACAAGAAACATTTACTATACATGTAACGTAGTAATCATGAGGTCATTAACAGGAATTTGTATATCTTTCATTTTGCAATATTTAATTTATTATGAGCTGTTTTATTTTTCTTTGAGACTTTTATTTCACAGTAATTTAAACCTTTGACACAATACAACCAGTTGAATAAGGGCTGTGTAGCAACCGTGTGTTTCAGGCCAATACTAAAATCATTACAGGACCAAGCAACATGTGAGCTCCGTATATGTATCAGGCCCCTCAGTATTTCAGTTCTTTAAAGCTACATGCAGTCAGATTTAATTAGAATATATTTATTTTTGCCACAAAACTATCCAAAGAAAAGCACTAAACTGAGGAGAATAAATGTACCTGTGCTTATTTGTTTGAACTTATTTCACGTTATATTATCATCAAACCTGAGAATAAATGTACTCTGCATTTATTGTTGTTGAGTCCTCACATCCTTTCTTTCACACTCTGTATTATGAATGTGAAAGAGTATTACCAAACACAATAATGTGAAAACAAAATCACAAAAAACATCACTCTCCTAATGTTTTTTTAGCACATTCTCCTCCATTTCATGAGGGATAAAAAGTACATATCAACAAATATTTTTGTTGGAGTCTATTGTGTGTAATAAAATAGATTAAATATGAAGAAAAAAAGATTCTGCAGATCTTGGTCTAACGCACATTATGTTAGATGATCCTGTACCCCCTGAAGGGTTTATTACAAATGAATTGTGTTGAAGCAAAAACAGATCTGTTGAAATTACGAGACTTCAAAAATATTAAGCAAACAATCTGTAGACTATTATTATATAATTGATATGATTTAAAACAGGAGTTATGTTCTGAATAATTGTATTCAACGGGTAATTAAACTTATATTGATTTACATAATTACTTAAATAGTCATAAGTAGTCAGTAAATATTTAAAACAAAGTACACTTAATGTGTGTTCACGTACAGCGTCAAGTAGTCTACAATTACTACAACATGCGATGTCTTTTCACCTACTTTTATATAGGTGGTTTGTTTACTGCTGAAAAAACACGGTTGAATTAAAACATTCTCAATTTATATTAACAGAACATTAAGTTTTAGGTCGTGCAATCGTTAAATAATACCCTATGTTATTTTTTTAAGCAACTCATTGCCTGTGAGTCTTTGATCTCCGTGCGTCTATGCGCACAGTGCGCTCCGGCGCCGCTGGAGCCCGCAAAGAGTTAAACGGGGTTACCAGCAATCCTTTTAACAGGCAGGTGCCCCGCCAGTCCCAGCCCAAAGCTTACCACTGACTTTTTGAAAAGGTTCTTCGAACAACTCAGGAGCAACTCATAACTGTCATGTTGCGAGTCATGTTAACGGCGATGGCTGTAGATCTTTAGGATAAATAGCGCATCCTCGCCGCAGAAGAGCAACATCAAATCGGATAAATCAGCTGACACACATCGACCTGACTCGCAGACTCACAAACTTATGATGCGCTATTGAGTTCTGTCGTCGTTTCACTCACTTTTATATCCAGAGACGTGGAGTTTGCTTACTACCGGATCACAGAAACTTCCAACTAAAACAAATCAATAAACAAATCTTCTGCACTCGTTGAGTTGTGTTCCGCACTGGAGATGTGGTGGATGCTGTTTCCACGCTGGATCTGGTTCCTGGTGTTTTTGTCAGTGTGGATGGAGCACCATGTCGGAGTTTTGCCCCATATCACCTATTCACACCCGGGGATCTGCCCCAATGACATGAACCCCAACCTGTGGGTGGATGCCATGAGCACCTGTACAAGAGAGTGTGAATCTGATCAGGTAATGTCATTACAGTAACCTTTTAGACTTAACTATTCTTAACCACTAGTTTAAGTTGTTTTGCATGCATCATATAGATGATATTTTATGTTTTTTTCACTTTCTGCTCTCAATTGTATTGAATCTATATAATATTTTTTCTAATTTTATCATGGTTGACTATATGAAAACACCTTCCAAATGCCTGGAACCTCCTGCATCTATAACTCTCCCTTCTCCTCCTACAGGAGTGTGAATCCTTTGAGAAGTGTTGCCAAAACGTGTGTGGGAATCGGAGTTGTGTGGCAGCCCGTTACCTGGACGGGAAGAAAGGCCCCATGGGAATGCCCAAGGAAGCCACCTGCACCAGTTTTATGTGCACCCAGCAGGGGTCTGAGTGTGACATCTGGGACGGCCAGCCGGTGTGTAAGTGCCGGGACCGCTGCGAGAGGGAGCCGCACTTCACCTGCGCTTCTGACGGCATGACCTACTACAATAAGTGCTACATGGACGCAGAGGCGTGCTCCAAGGGTATCACCCTTGCTGTTGTCACCTGCCGCTTCCACCTCACCTGGCCCAACACTAGCCCCTCGCTGCCCCAGGCCACCACTCTTCGCCCCACCACTGCTCCTCTTCAGGCGACTATCCCACCTCCCACCAAACCTCAGACACCCGTGGTGGTCAGCAGCCCCGCTCACCAGACTGTAAATGTGGGTGACACAGCCAGCTTCCTGTGTGACGTGACGGGTCACCCCCGGCCTGAGATCACCTGGGAGAAGCAGCTGCCAGAGGGGGTGGAGAGGGTAGCCATGAGGCCTAATCATGTGCGAGGGAATATGGTGGTCACTAACATCGGTCAGCTGGTCATCTACAACACCCAGCCACTTGATTCAGGCATCTACATCTGCACGGCTCAGAACCCATCTGGCTCAGTGCAGGCCAACCATCCGCTCACTGTGCTGCCCACAGAGCTACCCAAGACACCCGAGCTCAGGAATGTGACCCGATGCCTGCCTGAAGAGTGTCTGAAACCCCCTGATCACCCCGAGGATTGTGGGAGCGAGATGGAGAAAGTCAGCTGGTACTACGAGCCCAAGACGAACAACTGCTTCTCCTTCACCCACTGCCACATCAGCAACAACAACCAGCAGCCCAGGAAGGTGTTCGAGACATACCAGGAGTGTATGCAGTGCTGCGGCCCAGAGCTGTCAGGACCCTGCGGCCTCCACAGCCTGCAGGGCCCCTGTAAGGCCTATGAGCCACGCTGGGCCTACAGCAGCACCCTGCTGCAGTGTCAGTCCTTCATTTACGGAGGGTGTGAGGGCAACAACAACAACTTTGAATCTAAAGAAGCCTGCGAGGAGATGTGCCCCTACCCGAAAAACCACCACTGCAAAGCCTGCAAGCCGAGAGGCAAGATGGTGACGAGCTTCTGCCGGAGCGACTTCGTCATCTTGGGCCGCATGACAGAACTTACAGAGGAGAAGGACTCGGGCCACGCCCTTGTGACTGTGGAAGAGATCCTAAAGGATGAGATGATGGGTCTCCGCTTCTTTGGCAAGGAGCCTCTTGAGGTCACCTTCCTCAACATGGACTGGAATTGCCCGTGCCCAAACATCACGGGTGCTGCCGCTGAGGGACAGGTCATCATCATGGGCAACGTGAACGACGGCATGGCCGTCCTTCAGCCGGAGAGCTACATCGGCGCTTCCAGCCCTCGTCGTGTACGGAAGCTAAGGGAGGTCATCTCCAAGAACACATGTGACATTCTCAAAGCCATCACCAACAGCCCTCAGTAGGGCAAGGATGAGGGATATAATGTGTACAAGTTTAGACTTGACTGCAACATGATGTTCTCTACATTGTAGTAATGTTTTGAATTTTAGGAACATTCTTGATACATTTAATGAATTACAGGAGTTCCTGATGAGGATCCCTGTCACATGACATTTTGTTTGTCTTTTCATGTGGTCTGTTCGCAGCGGACCTTTTCTGTTATTTCATTGGTGTTGTTGATTGAAATACCATGTACGTGAACACAAGAGACATCTATCAGGATCCTTTTGTTGCCTTAATCCCCCAGTCTGACTTCCCCCATGCCCTCTCTTGCCTCCGGCAGAAATGGAGGTTGCAGACTTGCATTGAAACACAAAACAGACACGATTGAGTTTGATTTTTATGTACATAATTTAATGTGCCATAAATCTTTTAATTATTTTATTTGCTAGCTGTATTTCCACCTCGCACTTTTGATATCTGAGTACCATCTTACTTCACACATTTACCACTTATTTCTCAGTTTTTTAATGTTGTATAAATACATCCATATACTTGTGCAGGGTATTGCACATACACTGCAACGAGGTAGCTTTGGTTCATCCAAATGAATGAGTTGTAATATATTTTATTAACCACCACATTTTCTCACGGTCATTTATTTTTTATCTACTTGCTATTACTTTTCTAGCTATTTATTATCATGTAAGCTTCTCTTTTATCTTGTTTTTGTATCACATTCTCTCTGAAACTGAAAGTGGCATTTTGTATAATATTTGCGAAGAAAATAAAGATTTGGGATTTTTCATCTGTCTCCTTTTATTGATCTTTGTTTATATCTATGTAATATTGAATTATATTTTGATTACAGGGGATACATTTGAAAGATATATCTTATAGGAAAAGGTACACAATGACTGTGTGACAAAATAAAGACACATTTTAGCTTTTGGAGCCTCTGTTCCTGATACCTATGTGGTTACTCTGACAGGCTGTGATAAAAGAGACTTGGGAATAGCATATCCCCAGCCCACGCTGCCCCCCACCCCATCCTCAAAAACAGAGCCCATCTATTCTAAAGACCCCTGTGGCATTGTAAAAACTTCACCTATTTTACTTTGCCTCCATGATCCAGTCTAATTGGATAAGGAGCCCAAGCTGTAAACCTCAGGTCCAATCCCATACAAGAGTTATGTGTTTTATGCCGTGCCAGCAGGCGTCTCTGGGTTACTAGGAACAGGCCTTGGTGGGCTTCGACGAGGGTGTTCTACTTCCCAGATGAGATTCTGTTTCTCCCATCCAGAGCGGCGAGGGAGGCAGGAGATCAGCCCATGTACGGTGTTCCTTTACTGGCAAAACCACCGGGGAGCTCAGACCTGCACTTCAGCAGCTGTTGAGACTCCGGAGCAGAGAAATATTAGATTTACAGCATCTTAGATCACAAAGAAATACAAACAAAGTTCATATCGACAACACAAACCTAGCGACAGACATTTATCACTTTTCGTTACACATGTGTGATTCATTTCAAAATCACACACTTCTTATATTTCCCTAACAGTTGTGTATTTGGAATTTAGTTCCTGCGCACATTCTGCATATGCAGATACACAGTAATATAAAAAGGTATTTTTTGGCTTATACATCTGTAAATGTATAGATGTGTATATATGTATGTATGGTGGATGTGTAGAGTCCAACGGTATACTTCTGCATTTTGGTTTGTGTGTGTGGATCCTGTGGAAGCTCACTTCAGGAAAATGTATACATGATATAAAAGAGATAGTACCGTAAGTCCAGTTCAGTTATTCAAAATGATTAGGCAGTAAGTCAAATTCTGAACTGACTACCTCATAATTTACTAGATTTAATAAAACCTTTACTTACTAACTCTGATATGGTTTGGGGATGGGGTAAGAGAAATGGTTTGTATTTGCTATTTCTATTTACAGTATGACGTATTACACATATTTAACTGTGAATATACTAATGTGAAAATGAATAAAGTAATAATAATAATGGCAAAAAAGAAAATACAAAAAATGTAGTTTATTTTTTCTCTAATTTTGATTAGAGAATTTTTCAATTACTTGATACTTTCATCTCTTCTGGCTTCTAAAACACAGACTGGTATTTATGGAATATTATATAATTTTACATTTTTAGTCAAGAAACAGTACATATGTGTGCTCTATTGTCCCTCAAATGTAGCCTGGATCGAGTTCAACGGGTGAATTTTATAATAATCACAGGTGCAACCTACAGTTCAGCTGAGGGACCGAGTTCAACTATCAAACCAAATCCCCTCAAAACAACTTCAAATGCTATCAATTATTTTTTTCCCCCTTTGATTTTATGTTCATTAAAAAAACACCTCTAACCACTTCAATGCGTAGTCTGGGGTCTACAAAAACACAATTTACCATCAATTAAAATTCAGCATATTCGAAACATGTGTGATCCTTATTTTTCAAGCTCTTTTATGCTTTTCTAATTTGAGTTGGGCCAAGTAAAAGGGTACAAGAGTTATGCTTTGATATGCTGTGCAGAATTTTCGCTCACATATTTTTTCCTCTCCCTTCTCTCAGGCTTTGTTGATTTGATGGGGTCATTGCGTTCACAAGCTCAGTTCACACAAGGCAGGAATAGTCGGTGTGGTCCATGTGAGGCTCAGATGTAGACCTGCACCAGGTAGAGAGGACCCAGCCGACAGCTGAGCGCAGGACAGCAGAGCCGGTTACACTCTGTGTGTATTTCTATGTAGAGCCTCCATGTTGTGTATCCAGAGGAGATGGGACAGTAGCACCTGTTGAACAGATCAGCTAGCCGGGTGGTTTAAGACCTTTGATTCATGACCTGCATCTGTTATGGCCATATCATTTGGAACGTCTATTGAAAAGATACAGTAGCCACTCACACGCATTGACTGGAGATGAACAGGGTCCCATGGCAGTATATCACCCTGGGGAAGCAGAAGCTGAAAGGTTTGATGCTGGGTGGTAGCTGCTCTGCTCTGAACGGGGGAAAACTCAGAAGAACGAGGCCCTTCAACCTAAATGCTGCTTTGACAACAGTGACAGACTCTCTGATACACAAAAGGAAATCAGTGCATGATTGAGTGAAAGCCAGGATAAGATGAATTAATATAAAAGCATTGATCAAGTCATTGTTCTTGTTTTGAGTCTCAGAATCTTATTTGTCTCTACTAAAGAGGAAATGTCTTTTTGGTTACACTTTCTATGAATAGCACATTGATAGTGCATTATGAGGGCATTATACATAAACACACATAATGCATTCTGATGCACTTTATTAACATTGATAAAACATTACATATGTGACTTAGAATTAATCATACAGTAAGTGTCTTACAGTTGCTCTTGACTAGTTTATAAAACCTTATGACTACCTATACTCATCATACACAACTCAACAACCAACTGTAGTAAGGACTCGTAATATAAGAGTCCATGCAGTATCATAAGTTATCATTTAATGTGTTAAGTAAGTGAAGTACATATTGATGTATGCATGCTTCATCATAACGTTTCATTGTTTGTGGTAAGTAAAGTGTTGCATTCACATCAGAGTGATGCATTTTCATGCATTTAAAAGAGCCCACTGCATCATAAGAGACTATTATGTTGTGGCGTTTTACATAAATAGGTAGTTATAAGGTATTATAAGCCCCATCAGTCAACTTCTAGTTTATAAGTAATGAAGAGCATCCATAATTCATTATAATAAACATCTATAATGTTTTATGACTGTTGTTGTAATGCATCAGAAAGCAATGTGTCTGTTTATGAGTGAAGTCATGCAGCAATATAAATGCATTATAATTCACTATAAATTATCACTCATAATGCACTATAGATTTGATCTTCATAGAAAGCGTTACCATATTTTTACATAAATTGACTTTTAGCTGGAGGCTTCTCTCCCATTTAAACACTTATGGACCATAAAGTTTGTATGAGGGCTCATTAGTGCGGAGCGGCGTTTTTGCCCCTGTTCCTGCAGGTAACGCAGCTCTGTATTTCACGAGGTTGTGTGCCCCACAGCATACTCTGGTGTTGGCTAAAGCGTGTCTACATAAAGCTGTTCGGGCTGCTTCAAGTATTCAGCACATAGATCCATTATTAAGAGTGTTATTATGTTTTGCCAAGTTACTTTGTTTTTAGCTTAAAAAGTTGAATACATTTCTAATATAGGCCTACACATTTATTCAGCATGAGAAAAAACAACTTTGCTCCATTCTGGAATTATTTCTGACCAAGAAAACATGAATCCGCTCTAAACAGATAAAATAACTATGTGACTATGACAAGGTTAAAGGTGTCACTTGTAGACATGAACCTATAAGCCACGCTAACTGTAGCTACACTAACTGTAGGCCACTCTAACTGTACACTATACACTAACTGTGCACTAACTGTACGCTAACTGTAGGCTACACTAAGTGGTGGGCCGTCAGGGCCAGCAAGGCCTTCTCTACTGGCCTAAACATCATCAGAATATAAATTTAATTTTGATATATTTTTCCACAAATAGCGTATTAAATTATTCCCTATAGTGTATTCTTTTCATTTAATAGCTTTCCTCTTGGTTGCGCTGCTTCCAGCCTCAGATCGAGATTCGGAGGGCTGGCCTTTATGTTAGAGCTTTTATCCAATCATATTTCAGCCATAATGTGTTGTCAGGGTCCAAGAAATCTGCCCTTAGGCCTTCAGAATCAACAGTACGGGCACCTGTAGCTTAAAGTGAATGGAAACAAAACTGTGGCGTTAACCAATCAGATTTCGAGTTGGCGACAAAGGGGGCCAACTAGTAGGCGTAGCCTACGATAACGTCAGCACGTGCACGTCTTTTGATTGGATACGCACTATTGAGAGGCAGAGCTATGCAGAGCTAGCAAACTGAACTTGAACGAGCTAATTTGTGTAGATATCTACAAGCTGTTTTTCTCCAAGAGGTGGAATAATTCAGGTAGGACAGTGTAGGTGTAGCACATCACTGAAGGCCTAGGTGTGAAATGCACGCCCCGCCACTGACACTAACTGTAGGCTACACTAACTGTGCACTAACTGTACGCTAACTGTGCACTAACTGTACGCTAACTGTAGGCTACACTAACTGTAGGCTACACTAACTCTACACTAACTGTACACTTACTGTAGGCTACACTAACTGTACACTAACTGTACACTTACTGTAGGCTACGCCCAACTGTACACTAACTGTAGGCTACATTAACTGTGCATTAACTACGCAAACTGTAGGCTACGCTAACTGTACACTAACTGTACACTAACTGTACACTTACTGTAGGCTACACTAACTGTACACTAACTGCAGGCTACGCTAACTGTACACTAACTGTACACTTACTGTAGGCTACGCCCAACTGTACGCTAACTGTAGGCTACGCCCAACTGTACACTAACTGTAGGCTACACTAACTGTACACTAACTGTAGGCTACGCCCAACTGTACACTAACTGTGCACTACTGTACGCTAACTAAATTCACGACTCCAGAGAAATGCGAGTGTTGCTCTATGGCTGCTGAATGTGTTGCCACATTTGCTATAACACATTTTTCAGCAAAATGACCAAAGAACAAAAACTTGAGTTTAAAGGCAACACAAGACTGGGATCTTATTCAAAGGAATACTTCACCCCCAAAAGTATCATTTGTATATAAATTACTCCCCAAATGTTTTCTCACATGCCTCCATGGTGAATGAAGAATCAAAAAACTGGGAAAAGTCTTGATGAACTGATCCTTTAATACAAATCTGTACTAGGGGACGCCCACTTCATAACTCTATGTTATCTTACCTTCACCCTCGTTCTAATATGGGAGACTATTTCTGCACTCTCTCAAAGAGAAAACCACAGTTTGATGGCTTGTCCCACATTATAAAAGTTACTGCCTAACTTTGTGAACCCTGCAAATGACTGGGACTTTCAGGCTTTTTCCCAGTACATGCTGGCATATGCTCCTACCTCTTGTGACCCCTTATAAAAACAAGCAGGCAAAGGTAAAATAAAATGAATGAATGAATCTCTATACACTCAGCTTCCAGGAATCATGTGACCAACTGATGCAGTAAACCTTCGGCTCCACTAGAGTGCGGCACAATCTCACGTAATGGGTCTCACATCCATACTGAAGCACAGGGACACGGGACTGTGTGCTTGCAACATTCTTTTTTACTTTACATCCGATCTGGTAATGTATTTCCTCATAAACTCATGTAGCATTTAGACTACTTCTGAGCTCAATGGTCCGTTGTCAGAGACTTATTACCTGCAATGCAGGAACACATTCCAAAAAAGTGGTTCTGGTGCTGCTCGAGTTTTACTGTCCTCTGGTGGGAAAGTGCTGTTATGTAAGGCCCAGATAATTGACCATGTAATGAAGACACTAAAGGGAGCTGTTCAAATGGACTGCAGGCTCCCATCCAGCTGCTACATTACGCTTTTTACAACCTCACACTCTAAACCAGTTACTGAGCCCGCGGTCACGTCCGTTCCACTGCTGTCCTTTTGTAATAAAACGGATGGGACAACATATACCACACACACACATACAAACACACACATATACACAATGCATACTCAGCAAGTTTCACTGCTTGGAGCAAAACAGTGACTGACTGGTGGAAAATGAGAAGAGAAGGTGCATCTTCCCTAATTTATTTTCGTGTCATGTGGTGACGAGATAACCCAGTGACACTTTCAGAAGCAGTTTACTGGCTTTGATTGACTGCTCCTGAATGCCTGGTGCCAGTTTTTCATGCATAATGTGATCCCATGCTGACTCTGAGGTATGGAAATCCCCAGAACAGTAAATATCAGCAAAGATTACATAACATCGGAATGTGTTTCACTTTAAACATTTAACTCGGAGCAGAATGTTCATGTGGTTGTTTACTGGAGGAATAAGGAGATTTGTGTGTGTGAGGCGGCGTGTGTGTTACACAGGTGATGTAAGATGATCAGAGAAAGGGCACGTGTATGTGTGTACAGAATGTCTGTGGTCAAAGGTATCCGTGCAGTATAGAATAACGCTTTAGCTGGAGCTGCAAGTATGACTGGAATATGACACATTTAACCCCATAACATTTTCCCCTCAATTTTAACCTCAATCTTGGAAAGTTTGGAAATTGTTTTTTTATTGCTGAATCTTGTATTATGCATCAATATATTAACAATCCCCCTAAATTCAGTCTAATATATATGTTTTTAATAAAAATGTAGAAGAATTTCGAATACATTTAAGTCAACTTTTTGGCACTGTACAAGTTTGTAATGCCTGACCCTACGTTGAATCAGTGACGTTGAAACACAATATCAATGGTGCCTCATTCAATAAGGTTCAGAATGATATAAAGAGACCAACTCATGTGAAAAGTGAGTGAGGGAGTGTGGGAACACTAAAGCTCTGAGGAGAAATCTGACGTTGTTGTACTTAACGAAACCAGAGTTCTTTCTCTCTTTTCGCACTTTTTTCCTTTGTTTTCTTCTATAGATGACTTTTCCATCTTACCACTGGAAAATGTACCTGGGTGACACAATCATTACAGCATATTGTTTGCTTTTGAGTAGTGAGTGTATGTGTTGTATGTAGGGGAGGAGGGGGAGCTGCATGTGCCGGTACTGGCCCACTCCTTCATAGTGTTTTATTTTTGGAACAGCACACAGGCTGGTCTGGAATAGAACAGCAGTCAAGTGGAATGGGTTGACAGCCTGGAAGGCCGGTCTCTGTCTGTCTCTTCTTCACTTCCCTGCATCCCTCCTCTCCAGACTGGGAGAGAGCTTCAGTTGCCTGAGTGTGTCTGGTCTAATCACTCACGCATGCTCCCAGAACCACCATGACCTAAATCCATCCCATCTCCTTCCTTATGCAATCCCTTCATCAGAGAGAGAGAGAGAGAGGAGAGAGAGAGAGAGAGAGAGAGAGAGAGCAAGTGAGAGCAAGTGCTGTTCTAAATCTCCACTGCCCCTCTTCTGTTGCATGTATTATGCAATCTGCTTTAGTAGTTTAATCAGGGTGCTGTCAGACCAGAGAGGCATGCATGTGTGTGTGTGTGCGTGCGTGTGTGTGTGTGTGTGTGTGTGTGTGTGTGTGTGTGTGTGTGTGTGTGTGTGTGTGTGTGTGTGTGTGTGTCTGTGTGTGCGTGTGTGTGTGTGCATGTGAGAGAGAGAGAGATCAATACATGATCTATCAGGGACGTTACACACTCATCGTTACCAGCAGACAGACTGCAGTGTAAACATTAGCGTCATAAGTAAGAAGCCTGATTTAGCTTAGAGCTTGTATGCAGAGTACCCTCCACTAAACTCAAACAAAACATCTATTTATGGCACACCGGAGCCGATCCACAGCGATCTAAATCTGTGTGACATCATTTCTGACGTAAATTGCTATTAATTGCATAAAGAAAAGGTTGTATCTGGACAGGAAGATCCTAATTAATACACGTTTGAAGCTAAAATGATTGTTTATATTGTTGTCAGTGGTGAAGAGTATTTGTAGTACTGTATTTGTACAGAATATATTTTGGGCACTTTACATGAAAGAAGCATTTCTGTTTTATACTGCCTCATATTTCTAATGTAACTCCACCTGACCAGTAACATAAAACAATAGCGCCATATCAACATGTTGCACCAGAACAAAGAGAAATGCAGTGTAACAAATACTTTTACTTGTATTACTTCAACCTAATGCTGAAATAATAATTCAGTTAATCAATCGACAGAAAATAAATCGTATATTGTATATAAAAAAACAATAATAATAATATATATATATATATATATATATATATATATATATATATATATATATATATATATATATATATATATATATTATTGTTTTTTTTCTGGGGGCCTCAGAACTGTAACCTGTCAAACTATAAAAAAAACAATATTGATATACCATAACCTTATATCATAGTTTGGTAAAATATTAGCAAACACAACCAGCAGATAAGTAATCACATTAGAATTCATTTGAAGTCATGTCTACATTACGAATGTAAGTCCAACATTCATTCTCCTTTCAGCTCTCACAGTGTTCTTTTTGTTTTTTTTGCTTGAAATAGCTGCCTGCTGCAGCTGGAAATGATGTTGATAAAAGCAAAACAAAACAACGAGCTAAAAGAAGCTAAAGGCTCAGTCGCACTGAGGGGAGCTGCATCACTGTTTATGAAGTCGATACATTTTGCCATAGTTGTCGTTGCATAACAATGAGAATACTCTTGTACACTCTCGCTTACTGCTGGAACATTATTTTCTCTCTGTTCAACCGTCACCAGGTGCAGTTATCATTGCAAAATGAAAAAGATGAACAACATTCATCCCGTACGGTGTAAATGGGGTTCCTGCTAACAAACATTTTTACTCAACTTTTGTTATTTGTATGATAAATCGCCATAACAGACAAACATCATCCTGTCTTAATCAGTGCAGCAGCTATAATTGGAAAATGAAATATGAGACATTTCTGTTTTTATCAAAACACAATTAGGAGAGTGTCTCCAGCCTGCAGGCTGTAAAATCTCTCTGCTGTGTTGACGGAGAACTTCATTAATTCCTACATGGTGTCGATCTCAGCAGAGTCCTCTTCCTCTCTTTGCTCCATTGTTTGCAGGCTCTGAATAATTTGCTCGTGTTAAAGCGGAGCAAAGCTCTTAAACCCATATTTCCCCTGTTCATCCCGTCAGTTCCCTCATTCCCTCCTTCATCTCCCTCGCTCACTCTATTAACCCATTTCTCATTCTGTATCAGTGCTTCTCTATCTTGTCGAGCCCACCACCCTCCTCCCTGATCTAGGAGTGTTATCCCGAAGAAACTCTACTGCAAAAAAATAAATCCATTTTACCAAGTAATTTAATCTTTTATTAACGCTTCAAATCTCTTGCCAGTTTAATTTGAAACAATTTAACTCGTCTCTAACATAAGGCCTTTTCTAGATAAATGATCTGCCTTGCTAGTGACACTGTGATACTGACACTTATTTCTTGGATTACTGGAAAACTACTGGCACCATTTTCATGAAGACTTGATGGATGAGGAACCCATCAAATTTTTGAGCAGATCCAAATCATGGGGGGAATACAAAAATTATTTTTTAATTTCGTTAACATTACGAGATAGGACATTTGAGCTGCCTTCATGTGGTGTCGGAATAATCTGAAAAATGTGTTCCCGACTGGGAAAATTCACATGAGCTCAGAAACAGATATCAACATCATTTAAATCTGTTTGTGCTCCAAGCAATAAAAAACAACACATCTTCTTTTTTATCGTCCATGTTGTTTCCACAATACGACCAGAGTTGGAAGAAGGACTACGCTACTCGGGAAAAGGTACCATCCGAGGAGCATGTGAACGCACCATTGCCCTTGGTGGAGTTCTGCCCCTCCGAGTGCCATTGTAGTTTCTACATGGTTTAAGCTATTTTGCTGCTCTTTTTTTGTTGGTGGATATATTAATGCAGTGTTTAAAGGTACAATGAGTGTTTAAAGGTACAATGAGTAGGATCTTTCAGTTGCGGTTTGTAAACAACAACATTCGAAGTTGGCCCCTCCTCCCCGTGCTCGCCAGCGGGAGAAAGCCAACCACCAGATTCCTACTCGCTTTGGAACAAGCTTTGTGGCAGGCATTTTCTTAGCTTTCCCTTGGATGCGTGCTTACGATCTTGCACCTGCTCGCAACCTTTTTATAGAGAAACGTCCCAAACACAGCATAATGAAAAGAGAAGAGAAAATGTAGACAGAAGCTAGGCAGACACAGACACTTCTAGTTGATCATAAGTGATGATTCAGAGGAATCCTTTGTGTACGAGTTTCTTTTAGGAAAATGCCTTGTTTCTACAATAGCTCAGAACGCACAAACCAAACTCTGGCTCTAGAGAGGGGCTTTCATGTTCTTACATTACCTGAAGGCCACCGCAGGTTCTTCTACAGGCTGAGCTGAGTAGGCTATTTAATTGGTTGCAATCTGAAACCTCACTGCTAGATGCGATTAAATTCTTCACACTGGTCCTTAAGGGCAAGTTCCACCTCAGGCAGTGTTTTTTTGTTGCAGTACCACAATAGATTTGGAACAAATTAATAGTGAGGCTGACACTGGTGTTTTTTTAGTGTTATTTTTTTTCTTTTTAAATGAATAGAAGAAACACTTTAGTTATAAACTGAAAGGTCCGGGCCAAAGAGCTAAAACACCACTGTAATGGCCGCTTAGCACCAGACGTGTTGCCAAACTAAAACAAGAGGATGTCCAGGATTACCACAGTGCACGTGTTGGTGTAGCGCTTAAGAGTGTGTGTGTCAGTGTGTATTTTAGTGTTTCTGTTTTGTCTTTATGTCACTGGCGCCTGCCTGCAGGCTTGACACAGGAGACAGTGTTCACCTCACATGGCAAAAAAAACCTCTGCTCCACTAAGCTTCCAGAGGACAAGTGAAAGGTAGGTAGGGACGAAAGACGAGGAGAGAGAGAGTGTGGAGCCTGTTTTGGTGGAGGGGAGTTAGGGGGTATTGTACAGAAAGCACTAAGGGACTGCTGAAAACCATGAAAGGACTCAGGTCAAGTACAAGGGCTGGACGAAAGGGAACAAGTGAGCAAGACAGGAAGTCAAGGGCATTAGAGGGGTGGGGGTAAAGTGAGGTCACATGTGTAGATCTAGTTAGGGCGAGGACAGAGAGTAGGAGGGGCGTGAAGGGAGGCGTCCACAAAGTACATAGCTGCAAGCAGATTCCGACACTTGGACACGGCCCAGGAAAACTGTGCCTGGGTACATCGTGTTCACTCTCCCATTTCTGTCTCTCTCACTCCCCATCTCACATACTCAGCACACACCAACACACACACACACACGCACACACACACACACACACACACACACACACACACACACACAGAAACACACACACACAGCACACAGCACACACGGGCCAAAACTCCCACACTCAAATTTGTTCGGAATTGCTGAGACATATTGACACAAATAACAGCCTAAACACAGAAAACAATCTGTTAAGACTCACACACACACACACACACACACACACACACACACACACACACACACACACACACACACACACACAGTGTGACTGTTTACCTCATGTAGACTGTAATCAGTATATCCATATCAGATTCCAAATTAAGTAAATATTTCTGAAGCTAATCCTCTGATTGTTCATAAACATCACAAGATTTGATTTGAAGGTAATGCAGCAGATTACAGTTTTAGCACTGTGGGAAATACTCCTTTATTCCTGCCTGTTAAAGGAGCCACCTGAAGTGTGTGGTCCAAGATTGTTTCTTTTATTTGGCCTACCCTGTGATATACATGCAGGTGGACATATAATAGAAGCACGTGTCAGTATAGACCGAATCACAATGTTTGTTTACAATAACTCTAGAATTAATATTCTTTATTCATGATGTTATTTCAAAGTGTTTACATCTCATTCATCCAAAATACATGTTGGATGCTTTTATATGTCATAATAACAGCACTTTCACTAACGTCAGGGAGGAGACCTACTTTACCTGCTGGGTCACACACTAAAGAAAAAAGCTTGAGTTTAGTCTGACCAGTGGAGAGATGTCGCTGTTGATATTTGGTTTAGCAAAGATGCTAGCAAAGCAACACTGTATGAAATGATCACAGCAGAAACGTCCAATTGTTTAGACCAGGAGTGCCCAAAAGGTCGACCGGTCAATTGCGAGTGTAGTGCGGGTAGATCACGGACCGTTTAAAAAAAAAAAATATTCCCCCAACGGAACCCCGCGCCGCCTGAAAGTTTTTTTTTTCTTGCCTTGCGCGCTCACATTCCCTCTGCTCGCTCCCACAAACACACACGAGCGCACACACCTACAGTCAGAGACATAGCGGAGGAAAGGAGATGAGTGAAAACTTGCAAAACCATGGGGGGTAGGAAGGGTGGGCTGGCTGATTAGGGGCCTACTGGTCCCTTTTCCCCAGGCCCAACCAGGAGGTTCATCCAGCCCTGCTGAAGTAAGGAAGACACTCCCTACACTAGTAGGCCTACTCATTTTATGGAAGTACAGAAGCACCGGCGATGAGGAGGCTCCACTCTGCCAGATTTGGTTCTTAGCCATGGCCCGAGCTGATGCTCTTCTCCGCCCCACCGGCTGGAGCCGACTCCCTCCCCCCCAGCCCCTCAGCAGCAGCCTGATGAAACATAAATGAGTTTGTCTTAAAAAGAAAACACTCCGGTCCATTAGAGATTTTGCAGTGACACAGCACACTTGGCTGGGAAAGCCTCGGCAGCAACAGCACTGTGTGAACTCAGTGAGGAGTGGGATTGTGGTTCCAGAGGCAGACTCATTCACGGCTGCTCTGCATGAATACAGATGGAGACAGTGTTAAAACGAGGTGAGATGAGTCACTGCCTTTTCATGTTTCTCGTCTTGTCTTCTCAAGGTTTAAAGTTTGTCTCCAGAGAAGCTGCCAATATGATTTTCTTCTTTTTATCAAGTTAACCTCGGGCTAAATTCTTGTTCACAAAGTCTTCTGACTCTGTATACAATTCTCCCGTGAATTCATTCCAGATGCACTACAGCTGATGCTAATGGCTCACAATTCATACAGGCTTTGGAACATTACGTTCTTGTGTGTTTGTGCATGTTTGGAGGCTAAATCATGTTATTCCTGATGACTATCGCTATGATCTGCTCAGTCCTCAAAGAGCTCTCTTCTTTTTATTCGATGTGTGTACATTTGAATAGTCGTGCTTCTTGTATCAGACACTGAATGTTTCTCAGTTCACCTGTTCTATACTGCACACACACACACACACACACACACACACACACACACACACACACACACACACACACACACACACACACACACACACACACACACACACACAGACACACATTTGTTCAGTTGATCCTAATGACTCACTCAACCCCCTCTCTCACCCCTGCTATATTAGGCCTCAGCTGAAGGCTAAAAATGGGATGAAGAGGAGAAACACACATATGTGTGCGTGTGTGTGTGTGTGTGTGCGTGTGGGGCAGCCGGAACATGATTTATATTCACAACTGGGAACAATTCCTGCTGTGCACACTGTGTAAACTGTGTGAGGTCAATGCGTACACATCAGAGCTGGGGAGACACTGGGGTTTTTTTCACAGCTTTTTTTTCTCCACTGCTGCTTCCAATCATTCAAGTAACAGAATATTTACACAGTCCATCGTGACGCTCCACAGAGTTAAGTTAAGTTTGGACTCCAACTGCAGCGCCACAACACTGCTCTGTGCCAGATCCAGATATGGGCCTGATGTCTGGCTCGATTGGAAGCAATAAAAGCAATTACACTGACTGTAGTTAAGAACAGTAGTATAGTGTTTAACACCTAAATAAATTCTGGCCTATATCTTTTTTTATGTTTGTCACAGTAGGAACAGATAAAGGGATCTGAAGTTGAGCGTGGAGGCACAGTGGCAGAAAATGCATTCCAATGTTTCTTGTTAAACACCTTCTCCAGCTTATTAGACTGCTGGTGAACTCAGACCGCTCTGAACAATAGAGGCCTCGGCATTTACTTCCCCCTCCTGCTGCGTTCAAGCACTTACACTCATTATTTCTCCAGATCAGCATGCTTTTAAATGTAACCAAAATACATTGATGTTGCCACCCTTGATCTCTCTCGCAGCACGATGACTGTATGAGGGTTTAGACGAACTGCAGGAGACGATACATTGTGTGTACGTGTGGGTTTTTCTTTTTGCTTAAAGACACGTTTTTTTATTGGTTTGTTTTTTTGTTTTGAACCAGTTGACCAAGAAATTGAGGTTTTCTTGAGAGGCGGTTACTGAATCAACACATTGTTATCTGCGCTGCCTTGTGACTTTTACTGCAATGTGATTTCATTACTGCTGCACTCATCACTCTTTCAAGTAAAATGCCAACACAGAGAGGTAAAGTTACACTGCAGCTCCTACTTTAGGAGGGTATGTGGTAGAGATGTGGACTCGAGTCACTGTCTTGACCAACCTTTAGACTAGATAACTCTAATGACTTGTCTGTTCATTTTCTCTTTTCAGTTGAAATATTTAATATTAAAAATGTTCCTCAATGTTGACCTCCGTGTAACGTTTCCCCAATATGCGAGCGCACACTGGGAATGGTATTGTTATGATGGGATAACTAGCTTAATCAGATCATCATCATGATGTGCTAAGAGTCATCACTTTCAGATTCAAGAGTTTCACATGTGAAGGAGAAGGTGAAGTGCTGAATGCAAGACCTTCTAGACAGCCAGACAACAACATCGAACTTAGTCCGTAAGTATCTTTGAGGGCTTACGTTAGCTAACGGTTAGCTAACGTTAACTGATACTGATTGATTTCACTAATCAACGCAAATCGGCAGAATAAAACATGTCATAGTTTTTTTTAACAGGTGAGTCAAACCCGATAATAATAGACCTGACTAGCCTCGACTAAGGACTCGACGTTGACTTGCCCAAGCACAAATAACTTGGAACTTGCTTGAGACTTGGACAGAATGACTTGAGTTACATTTCTGATATATGGAGTCGCAGTTTTTTAATGGAACGTTTATGGGGTCTTAATTCTGAGGTCATTAATATAATTGCCTTTGTAATACCGCTAACTTTTGTCACACATAGATCTGAGACTCTATTAGTACATGTTCCTGTTTGTGACTCAATTAGTTTCCCAGACTTGACTCAACCAAACTATATTTTTCTCTTTAAATTAATAAATGACTTGCAGAGAAGCTCTGCGTCTTCGGGAGAATTTGTCTGCCAACAGGGAGGTTCAGTCTAATTGGTAACTTGGTAACAGTGTATGGATTGTTTCATATAAATAATCTTGCCTTGCCTTCAACGGTTCAGACTGAGCCTTGTTGTTAAACTTCTCACGCACACATGTCATTATTTTTTAACTAAATATGTTTTAAGTTTGATTATTATTATTCTGTTCATTGCACATTTGTCTTGAAAAACATTATCTGCTTCTGATGATTATAGCAGTGTGTTTGGGGATTGAATGATATTCTGTTGCGGTTTTGTGAAGCTGAAACATTGTTGTTAAAGCTGCTATAATCAATATTGTTCTCAACTGAAGGTGGAGAATAAATGATTTTAACTACCATTTCCTTGTTTGACTTTGATATTATCTCTACTTTGTTTTGGTGTTAAAGCTGCACTAATCCATTTAAAATTGACCAAACAACTATCTGCAAGGAGAAAAGTGGCTTATAGCAACTAATCCACAAATAATTATCATCCAGAAATCCATAACTGCCTCATCTATGGGACACACTTCTTTCTTCTGCCTTCCTCAACTGAGTGTGATCCTCAGGAGGATCAGGATGCTGTGTGTATGAGGAAGAGTGACATTTAGGTTTAAACAACAAAAAAGCAACTCCACCGGTCGATCAGTCAAGCACACCATTAAACAATATCAAAGCATGTCTTTGTTTCTTTGTAGGGCAACTGCTTACAGGCACAAGAATTCAGACACAGAGTAGTGTTCCCTATTAACAGAGGGCTGGATGAGAAACAGGCCAGGGGGACATATGTTTATGAACAACTGCTGCAGCGAAGAGCCGAGCAAGTGAGCAACCATTTGAGATTAATGAGTGACGATAAGCTCATCGAACAGCAGACACTGAAGCACCATGACCGCAAATGAATCTGGCAATGCATAAAATCGACACCATCATTCGGCTGTGAAAGTGGTACGGTCCACCATGTTCACTGTTAGAAAAAACATCCATCTTTTTCACTCTCGTTTTGATTTAAAGCTGAACTAGGTGACTTTCTATGCAGGACGCTTCAAATGGCAGAAAACTTTAAATCCTGCAACGTGACATCAGCAATTCAGTGCTTGAGTAATTTTGCTGTATACTACTTTATACTTGTACTCCACTGCATTTCAAGGGCTTTTTTCTGCACTACAATCATAACAGCTATAGTTTATTTAGTTACTTTGCAGATTCAGATTTTTCCTGTGATGAGTTTATAAAACAGATGCATTGTTATAGATTACAATCATAATCATAATCAGACCCCCCCATCCTCTTCTTTTCCCAAGATAGTCGGGGGGTGGAGTTTGAAAGGCATAACCAGGCAAGGAGAGCTGAGGAGGAACATTTTGTTGTTGGTTGAATTATAGGAAACGTAGGATTCTGTGCTTGAGGAGCTTGACTTATACTAAGGTGAGGATATCTGGGCTCATTCTAATTTCATTTCAAACATTCCTTTTGTGAGCCGAGTCTCCTTTATGGAAGTGCAAAACAAAGTACCTTTACCTTTATGGGTCTTATCAGTCTAGTTCAGCTTAGTTCAGACATTAGTGGTGCGTATTACTAAACAAATGTACAATTAATCCAAATTACTTCAAAATAATTGCCACACAGTTAACACCTTTGTGTGTGTTAGAATACCTTTAACATGTTTATGCATCAGTATTATTAATAAGAAACACAGCTACATAACATTACACTACAGTAACTGAGTATTTCTACATTGTGGTAGATTGTCCGTCCCTGCAGTGAACTGCTCACTGCGTGCTCTCTGCTTGGCCTGTGACTTTATACCAGCTGATACCAGGTGGATAAGAGCGGTCAAATATGTAACGATGACTTTCACTTTCACAAACTGACCGCTGCTATAAGATATAATTCTGAGTGATCATTACATGCAGGAGAAATGTCCGTACCCAACAGCAGAATGTCATTTTGGTGAACAAAATGTACAGCATCCCAGTCCGTGCTGATCGTGTGCTCCTCTCTGTTGCAGTGTCACTTTGTAATTTAAGCTGATAAGTGTGTTGTGACATAACATTTTCACTTACTGCAGCTTTGACTTTCTCTCCTTTATGTTCGTGCCACTCTCTGCTTCCCCTCACGACTACATCTCCCCCAGTCGCTCCACTGCTCCACGCCTCCGTTGCCCATCAGCGTCACTTGTTACCGTGGGAAGAACAATGCTGACATCACACTCATTATGCAATTCAAAGCCAGGAGAGCTGCTTTTTTTAGCAACTGCTCAGAAGCAACGGGTCATTCAAGCCTGCACATCTGCCCTGTGAGGGTGTGTGTAAGAACGTGTGTGTGACTGCAGTGGCGCGTGCATATGCTAGTAAGCACGTCTGCATGTTTATGTCTGATACAATTACCCGGAAGATAGAGAGAGAGAGAGAGAGAGAGAGAGAGAGAGAGAGAGAGAGAGAGAGAGAGAGAGAAATACTGCAGTAACCCAAGGGCAGTTCGCTGCTCAAGTGGAGGGATATTGTACCTTCTTCTAACACACACACACACACACACACACACACACACACACACACACACACACACACACACACACACACGCAGAAGATAGCCCAAAACAAACAGCTCCACTGACTAACCAAGGTTAGCTGTGGCGCATTGAAACATATGTTTCTCATAAGGGAGTTTCTCCCTGTGCTATATTGCTACAGGCTCTTAGATGCTGTGTCACTTTGAAATATTGCACCAGCATGCACTTTCACTTAAAGCACACCAAAGCTAATTGCAATGCCCAAATATCAGGCTGTTTTAAATGTGCACATACAGAAGAGAAGCTTTCCAAGCGATAGGAAAACTGTTGCAACTTGTGTTTGCCTGCCATGCAACCCCTGAAGTGCTGATACAGAGAACAGTCTATATCTCCTGCTCCCCCTGCTTCACACAGACAGAATAGGAAACAGAGGAAGAGGACTGGTGCTGAATCCCAATATTCCTCCTGAGCCATCTCCTTCCTGTGCTGAGTTACTGACCCTCAATGCTCCAGACAAGATGTTCTTTCTTTCTTTTCTTTCTTTCAGACTGAAATATCTAAAAATAATAATAAGAATTGTATGGAATGCCTTGAAATATGGTTCAGACATTCATGTCCACCTCATCAAAGTCATTAATCTTAATCTCCTCTAGTTCCAGATTATTAGGTTAGTATTTAAACTTGTCAAAAAGGATTTGGTTCATGACCAAATAGCTACAAACTAATAACAGTCCCAACAATATCAGCTGTAGTTTAGTGCTAATATTAGCAAGCTAACACGCCGAAGTAAGATGGTGAACATGGTTAACAATGCGCCTGCTTAACATCATCATTGTCATTGTGAGCATGTTAGCATCACATTAGTTTTTATTTTATAGCACATCTATGCCGACTCACATTCTTGGATTTCTTGACAATGGCTTCCCATCAAATCCAGAATCCAATTCAAGAGTCTTGTGGTCACTTTTAGAGTTCTGCAGGTTCAGGTGACCGACTACATTAGAAAGCTGCTGAGGCCGGACATCACCAGTAAGATTCTGAGGATTGTTGTTTTTCCACATCTTGAAGAATAACAGCAGATACAGGCCACCAATTCAGAAAGAAGTTGGTTGATTTATCCCAGCAACTCCAAATCAATTCATTGGACATCAAAAAGATCCAATCTCATTTGTAGGTAAGAAAACACACATACACATGTCTTTGGGGTGAAAGGACCGTTTTGCAGCCTCTGTTAATGAAAGCTATAATTATCACAAATCAATACTCTCAGCTTCTTTTAGGAAAAGTGGTGATGGTGGTGGGGGGGGGGGGGGGGAGAGAGAGCTGTGGGACTTTGTGAAGCACAGCCTGAAAATAAGATTTATGGAAAGGCTGTGTTCATAGTTGATTGCTCTAATTGTCTCCCAGCTAACCAAGAATCCCATTCTGCTAAATGAGCCAACGATCAAATTGAAATTCATTTATTGGCTGGCAAGCGCACAGAATATCTTCACTGTTCAGTGAGAGAGATAGTTTCTACCATTTCTGTGTGTTTTTAGAAAACACTTATTATAACAGCTGTGTGGCTGAAGATTAAGGAAGAGCAATTAACAAGTGCCTGGTCAGGGCGTCTAATGCCAGCAAACACACTTCCAACATACGCTGGGGACTTAAACCGCTGAGGGACAACATCAACTTATCTGGAATGAGGCACATTGGTCACCCTACACAATATGTGACGAGGAGATTGTCATACATGTGTCTCCAGATTAGTTCTAATAAGTCATTCTTTATGAAGGGTTTATAAATTGTAATTGAATTATTATTTAGTTAGTAAATCATTTAGATATGGCTTTACAGATATGATAAAAGCTTTTGGACAACTTTTGGGTTGTTGATTTTGATTGCTTGAGTCCTTGTTTCCCTGAATCTTTACAACAGACGGGGCAGTTAGATGCTCTTATTAGTAGCTTATAACTATAAAGTATTAATTATACATTTGCATAATATAATAACATAATCTAGACAGTAGTTACAATCCTTTCTTTTAGTAATGCTAACTAACTAATCTTACTCAAGTGAACCCAGATGTATCCTGTCAGGTTGGAGCTGGTGACTCGAGCAACATATCTGCTTTAGAGAGCGTTAGATACAATTAGAGAGGAACTGATCATCCAATGTTATGCCTGTTTTGCCAATCATAAAAATAACCCTGTCAAATGAACCTAAACACATTTACAATGCTGCTTTGAAGTTATTGTATTTTTAGACTAAAGCTACATGGCAATAATTACCAGTCTGAAAATATTTTCATTCAAGAATGTTTCAAAATAGTTTAAAATATTACTGCCATATTGGGTGCAAACTGCAATAAAAGCCAGCAGAATAACCAGTATGGTAATATATTATATATATAATATATTATATAATATACTGTATTATCATACAGAAAGAAACCATCAGAAATGCAACATTAAGCAGGCACTACATGCTATGATAAAGAAAAGAATAGAAGGGATACTTTGACAATATAAACTGATGATAATTAAATAACAGAATTAAAAAACCTGTCAGATACTTTTTATAGGTTTTTATAGGACTTTTACAGACATACAATAAATAAAAATAAGTGAATCATTTTTATTTTTATAAAAACGTATTTGACCTCTTTCCATCCTTGATGGATTCTATCCTAAAAATGTGTCTTCATAACATTGAATCTTTAATCTTTCTTAAATGTCATACTTAATTCTTATTTCGTATGCAGGAAATAGAAATAGTGAAATAAGCAACTTTAGAAACAGAATACAGTACATGATCTGAAAGTGTTGGCGAGTCTAAGCCTAATGTTGAAATAACTGTGTTTAGCTCTGATAAAGCTATATTTTATCAGCTGTCTGTATGGCTGCTACACTGACAACCCACACAGTTCATGATTTGGAATAAGTTTAAGCTCATCAGTTATGGCCTTGCCAACAGCTGTTTGCATTGTGAACAGGCTACGGTTTTATACCATCAAACTAGATGTTGTTATACCTGTGTACTGAAAATAACTACCTGCCTAGACTGATAACAGATCTGTCACTCGTAATTATTCCTCTTGAAACATTGGCTCCTTGATTTTAGACAAAGCTAGACAATTAGCTCTGGTTGCTGGACTGTAAATCCAAAGTCAATAGAGTTGCTAATGTTAAAGTCTTAGTTAGCATCCAAGACTGGCTTCCACACAATGGGGACATACTACACTGTGGATAAGTTTATCATTAACAGGGCTTTTATTCTGAATGTAAACCTGATACCATACAAACCAATGTAGTTAATGATGTGCTCATTGGCCTTGGAGACCAACAGTCAGTTACTACTGTATGTTGTAAGATTGCTTAGATAAGAGCCCATGGCTCTTCAACACAGGGGCCATGACCCCTATGGGGTCCTCAGAGTTACTGCATAGGTGCCTCCAAATTATTGTTGTATGTTTTGAATGTATTTTTTCAAAAATGTAAATATATCTGAAAACACACATGACAGTAAAATTAATCAGCCTACTCGAAAAAAATAAATCCCAACCCATTTCATTTACACAACATCAATAATCCTCGTTCAATCACAAGAGCTAGCTAACCTATGCTAAATTGTTGTGCGGCACCTATCCATGACGCAGACTAGTTAGCTGTGGCTACGTATTAATAATACGGTATTATTATTATTTTAAAAGCTTAGTATTGTATGCACCATAAAAATGTATTTTTATACGGCCCTTTAGGCCACCCTACACGTTTTTGTAGGCCCAGTTTAAAGCTAAGGGGTCCCTGCTCAGTCTCTATTTCAGCTAATGGGTCTTTGTCTGAGAAACGTTGAAGACCCCTTATTCCCTTATAGTGTTTTCGGTTTTGGAGAATGACGGTCACAGAAAAACACCACCCTCCAAACTCTTTAAATGAAGAATTGTCTTTTTCTCTTACTATAGCCCCATGCACACAACTCCAACATGTGAGGAGTCCAAAGTCCAACAGCCAGGCATATCGTACCAAGTTTCGGATGCCTAGACAATAAGGATTTAGCTCACGGTAAATTGTCATTTAATTTGAGTAAATTGCTGAAAATGATTGGTGTCAATCCACTTCAGTGACCTTTAGATGTGGCTCACCATTAACACTGTGAGTGTGTGTCTGTGTTGACTGTTTAACTGAGAACTAAAAGAAAACCCCGATGTAACAGAAAGGTGTGTGAATTAACTGGACATTAATAGGAGATGATGGGAAGTACAGGCTTATGGGCATTTCACAGACGTCAGTTTTCACTGTGCTTGAGGCTCATTACAACAACTTGTGTCCAGGCTAGGTATAAGGTTAGCTTGTATTGTTTTTTTTCTTCTAAAAACACAACTCCAGAGAGACATTTTCTTCATTTTCTTTTCCTTCCTTTATGTCTCTTGGACTTGTGAGGGTCTACCCTCCACACATAGCTCACAAATAGCCGTTGGGAGTTATTATTTGTCATGCATAGGAGTGGAGTTAGCGTGCTTGATGTGAAATCCTCATTAAATGGTGGTCTCAGGCTTGCGTGTGTATTTGTTTGTTTGGTGTTGTGTCATGTAGCCTTTGTCTGAGTGTCCTCTGCCAGTGTGAGAGAGCACTCAGGATTAATGACCTTTACAGTCGCAGTGTTTGGAGCTAAAGCCAACAAAATGACAGGTTGAAGTTAGAATGTAACATTGGATATTAAAGTATGGTGGCTGGTGCATGAGGTGGACAGTTCTCCACGTTCATGTCTAGCCTGGTGATAATCTCCACACACAACACAGAACTGTGGAAATATACTACCTCTCCAGGTTAGAGCGAAAAGCTAAATTGCTGTGCTGGGAAATTCACCTTTATTTCAATATATCCACATCTGAGATTAGAGATATTTTCCTTATAAACATAGCTTAATTGAAACGGGACTGCATTTGATTTTATGGGACATTTGAGCATTGGAAACCTCCCTGCTTAACTGCATAATGTGCTGATATAACCATCCACACCTATAGAAGACATCTCTAGGCGTAGGCGGCAATGTAAGTGCAGCATATGAGTGAACATGAGCTTGAGAGGAAAACTTACATTTAGAAACGTTTTCACACATTCACTTGTCTCTGTCCTGTTGGTGTGCAGACGAACGGGAGTTTTGTTTTTGTCATCAACGCCCACTCGAGGACAAAATTAGCTCCTGAGCCTGTGACATGCATCAGTAGTCACACTCTTGCATGCCACACACATGCAGTGTGTGCATGCATATTTGTGGCCTGTAGCTTATCAGGGGTGTTTATTTGCATGCATGTTTGTTTTTGTGGGAAGTTGCTATCAACAAAACAGCAATACAATATTACAGATTGTATTTTGAGATACAGCCTTGTCTGTCTCTTTACCAGCTGTGCGCATGAGAGCGTGCTGGGTTTACTAACTTGTCCTTAAGTCATAGGCTCCGGTGTAGCCCTATAGTCGATTCTGTTGTGGCTGCAAAATGGTGGAGACCGCTAAAATGATTTGTTTCACTATCCTAATATGAGCAATTCGGTCAGATAACATTTCTAAAGGCAAATAGAGCAGTACAATTGAATTATGTTATCCCCATTCAAGTTAGCAGCAGAAGTCTTATGCGTTACACAAACTTTAAATATAAAGTTACAGCCAGGGGACAGTTATGCTAGCTTAGCATAATCATGGAAAACAGAGAAACAGCTAGCTTGGCCCATTTAGTTTTTAACGACACGTCAAGTTTTTAAGCTCATCCAAGATTAAAAACATTTTTGTTTGATTACAGGCATTTACACTCAGGGTCCTGGTATTGTGCATGCTGGTTCACTGTCTAAATACGGGGACACTTAAATAGAACGGATCCACATCGTTATTGTTATTAGTAAATGTCTTTGTCAAAATGTCTGCTGTGAAAAAGGCCTATAAAAATCACTTCTTGAAGAATATTTTCTGTGTTCATAAACCCCCACTTGCACAGATATCATGCTGCTTAATGACGATGATCTTTTTAACATCTTTGTTGTATGAAATACTTTTGCTGAGGATTACGAAATTCACCAGGCTGAACATAAAAATCATGTGTTCAGGACAAAGAAGAGGAAGTTCAAATGAACAAATCTCAACAGAAAATGTCCTGAGTTTCACTCTAATAGAGTTAATGTCATCAGGAGAGCAGCGTCTTCTCAAAAGTCTGGTAAATATAATTTCAAGCAACTTCCCAGAAAACGTCAGTAATAATCACAAATCACTGGACATTCTCAGGACCTTTTTCTCCAAAGCAAATATGGCCTCAGAGACGTTAACCTTGGTGTCATTAAACACATGTATATTTCTTATTACATTCAATGCCCCCTTGTACTTCCTAATCGTACCATTGCCCCCCATAGTTTTAACCCCAACTTGTGCCAGAACATCTCCTTCCCAGGAAGGGTAGGTCCTGATTGGGTCTTTGCCCTATGAGTCCTGGTTATGTTTTCCAGTGGGTCAGGTGATTGGGCAGCTGGATTGCTGGCTATTTCCCCTCATCATGTGATGGGTTAGTGCTGTCATGGGTGCTGTTTCCAAGGCGCAGATTTACTGACAAGTGGAATGACGTTAGACCTCGCAGTAGACCTCACCGGATCTATTAATAGGTGAGTGCTAAAAGTGAATGTATGTGTGGCTGTGAGTGTGTGTCTCTGTGTGTGTGTGTGTGTGTGTGAGTGTGTGTCTCTCTGTGTGTGTGTGTGTGTGTGTGTATAGGAGAGTGTTTTCCCAGTGTTTGTCTGCAGTGAGAATGCTCACCTTTTAAAAGCTATGTGCAGATAAGCAGAGACCAACTGAAGGAAATGATAGAAATGTCTTTGTACAGCAAAGTCTATTCTTGTACCCTTTTGTCACATTAACACACCACCCAAAACACAAACACATCAATCTTCATACTGCGTATTAATTCATTGGCCTGTTAGGGCAATCACACACAAACACTAACTTTGTGCTATAAGCTAATTGCAGGTAACTTCAGTAACCATTATGTGCTTCTCTGTTTCCCTCACACACAGGTATGAATGTAAGCACTGGACAGAGCAGACACTGCTCCACTTCAGACTCTATTTAGAGTTCACATGGACTCCAAAGTGAGGATCCTCCAGAGGGGATCTGCTGTGTGTTGTGTCTACGAGAGCAGATCGGAGGAGGTGGAAAAGAGGCGTGATGTGATGGGTTGAGCTCAGACCCCTCTGTGGTCGCCTCATGGGCAACTGTTCTTCATTTGGGCCCACATGGATGACTATTGATGGACAGTAGGACTTCATCTTCTGTGGGTTGCGTTGTTGTGACCTACCTTTTTCGAAATGGAATGATGTAATTGTTGTGAACATTTAGGACCATGACTCAGCAGTATCTTGTGCCTTCTGGTTACTGCATATATAATAAAATACATCCATGTGCATTGCTCACATCTCTGTGTATTCAACTTACAGTCATATGTTTCCAGTCGGTCAGTGGCACACGCACGCATGCACGCACGCACACGCACGCACGCACGCACACACGCACGCACGCACGCTCACACACACACACACACACACACACACACACACACACACACACACACACACACACACACGCACACACAGGAGAGGTAACACAGACAACTGTATTTGTGTTATTCGTGTTAACCCTGGGCTTTTTGACATCTGCTGTGTTTCATATTCAGGGAGTACTCTTATCAGCTGCGTGGTCTCCTAACTCGGGAAAACAACCATGAGAATAGAACATCTATTTACAACCGGAGCCCTGCCGTCCAATTAATCACCAGGCAGCCAACAAGTCTACTAAAATAAAAAGAGCAACAGCTGCCACAGCAAATACAGAGCGAGAGAAAGAGAGCAGGATGATGAAGGAGGACATTTTAAGAAGGAACTGAGCGTATTAAAGTTAATGTAAGACTGACAATTAGGAGGACAAGCAGACAAACACACTGCTGACACATTGGTGACCTTTACCCTCAGATGAATTCATCAACAAGGGGCCAAAACAAGTGGCCATTTATTTTCAGACACTGGCAGAGTTATGGACATGTGATGTGTGATGTCCCAGACATGCTTTGCTCTGCACTAAGACACACACACACACACACACACACACACACACACACACACACACACACACACACACACACACACAGCCCCCAAGGCTGGCATTGGTTAGCCCTCAGGGTTCAAACTAATTTGCTCACAATCTAACATGGTAACTCCCTCCAAACTCCTCCAAAGCAACTGTGTAAATACTCAAACTGCTGCAGGGCACAACTGAGATATAATGAGTTACTATTTCTCTCTGTGGATGTGAGTGTGCGTGCATGTGAGAGTGTGTTCATGCACCTTCAAGCAATGTTACAAAAATACATAGGCCTATTTGCCTGTGAGCTCAGAACATTTAAATTAAGTTTTAACTGCCTCTCATGCATTTCCTATGCAAATAATTATGTCATGTTTTTATGAGTAAAAATAGGTGAGGGGGTCGGATTTACTTCCTTAGATTTCTATTTGATATATTTACGGTGTATTTCTGTCTGTCTGTTCGTTTGTCAGTCAGTCTGAATATCCAGGAGCAGGATGATGGAGCACTGGGTCTAACCTGTGTAACGACAGCAACAGGAAGTTTGACGATCTGGCGGGGAGTCGGCTAAATCAGTGCTATTTACTAACTGCTAACGGAAGATCTGTCCGTCTCCCAGTCACCGCACACTGCCAGCAACGCAGCCTCCCGTGGACGGTGAGGACGAGGCGAGGGTGCGAGTTGTTTTCTTGTTTCTGGCACTTTGGATTTATCAAAACAACCTATCAAAGCGTGCAGGGATCATGGCTGTAATGTTGACCCTGAGTCTGCTGAGTCAGCAGCTGTTCTTCTTCTCCCTCTGTACTGAGACAGACTGCAGCTACACTGACTCACTATCACCTCTAGAGGAACAAGTGGTATTACAGACTGGACGGAGCTGCAGCTAGCTGTTAGCATGCTAACTTCAGTAGATATCTCTACAACACAACAGAGACATCTTTGACATAAAGTTAACACTGTTGATAATGTTAGTTCATTGTTTTAATGGTTTGCACATTTAATGACGGTGACAAAGTAGTTAAATTACCTTAGAGCATTGTTATTCAACTACATAAGGAAATAATCTGTGTTTGACGTGTTATATTGGCTTTGCAAGAACTGACTTTTGTTTGCAGTCAGCTAGTGATGGATGTGATAAAGAGATAGTAATTGAATCAAATACGATTTGTGCGTCACACTATAAAACATAACAATGTCCAAACGATAAATAATGATTTTCTTTACTGTTCATGGTCGATAATCTTTTCCTTTTATACTGTAACCCGTTTGTACCATAATCACAATTGTTTTCTTTAATTTGCTTTGGCAACACAAACTGTTTGTTGTCCATTCCAGTACAGAAAATTAGAATTGAGTTTCCCATGGATCTGCACATTAGTGGGGATTCGCAACACACACATATGGGTGCATGTTTGTGTATATGTATATAGTAGGGCTATGAAAGAAAGTACTATAAACACCAATCACAAGTACAGCGCATCACCTTTCCTGAACCATGTACGTATCACCAAAATGTGATACATGAACATTTTTGCAAAATCCATTGCATTATCCATGTTTTACAAGACGACTGAACTAAAGCATAATTTTCAGAAGCAAACTTGTGTAATTGTGCAATTTTCATAATTTCATATAATCATTTTTAGTATGTCTTCTGAGCTGTTAAGGAGGGCCCGGGGTCTCCAAGACTGCAAACAGAACATCAGGGTTATACATGATTAAAAGAAAAAAACAGTGAAGAACAGAAGAGGAGTAAAAACTGGAGCAGTAAGTGGTGACAGATATGACCTGTGGGTGTCTCTCAGTGTGTCTAACTGTCATGTCTCAGTTTGTTTACTGCTGCTGCCCTGGGCGTCTTGTCCCAGCAAAAGTAACTTCCACCCCAGGATCCGGTATCATCATCCTCGGCTGCTGAGTGAGAACACATCTGCATAATCCTTGTGAATGCATCCCTGTAAAGATCTCTCGTAATCATCACAGCCGTGTAGGTATCACTTTCTATACGCATTCTCTCTGTAAGCTGGGCATCAATGACACAAAGGGGTAAACAAACCATCCATGGAGGCTATAGGCAGCCACTGACTAATGTCATTTAGATGTATTTCATACATAAAATGGAAGCGTAAGAAATTGTAGGAACGAGCTGAGTAGCAGCCTGTCGAGGGATGGTGAGGTGTGAGTGGAAACACTGACCTAATCAACCTGAGCCAGTGAGCCCAGAGTCTGTTGACCTCCTCGTCTCTGGTTTCCCTCCTGTTCACTTGAAACCGGCTGTCAGTCAATGCACAACAAGAACACACACATGCATGATCTCCATATGTCCCACTGGTGAGGAGGCCATTCATTCCACTTGGACTGTAACCTCTACCTCAGTCACATCCTCTTTCCTGCAAAACAAGCGATCAGCTTACGTTTTGTTTTTCAGGCCCATATTGTCTTTACACAGCCATATACGACCTCCACAGGCTGGATAAGCAGGAAGAGAAATTGGAATATGAGCTCATGGAGGTGGTAAACAAACTGTGCAATATTTAAATTTCAGGCTTTAAGCTGGCAATATTCCTGAGAGCAGCTTACAATAAGTGAGTAGATAGAGAGCCAGTGCTTTAGCTCAAGGTCACTTGTGCAAGATTATATGACTGTTGATGGATACATTGGTTATTACTACTATTGCAAGTAGTGGACTTCCGACCTTTCTCTGCTGAGGAGTCTCCCGGACAACGAGCCCAGCATGCAAACCCTTTCATTCAGTGTTTGTGCATTTTATGTGGAGAATAGTGAGCAGAGAGGTTCAGTCTCTTGCTTGATGAGGGTTTGACAGGATACATTGCCTTCGACCTGCAACATTCCAGTTTCTGATTTTTCAAATCTTCAGAGGCTGACATATGAAGTTTGAAAGTAAATTGTGTCTGTCATAATCAATCAGTCTTTACAACTCAAGCTATGCAGCCAAACTTGTTCAAATCCACAGAATGTCTCGTAGAGTTCCAAAGTTGCCAGAAATGCCAAAGATGTCTATAAAACAAACAAACAAAAAGGTTTACAAACTAGATTTTATAGAGCTTTATTTCACTAAATATTCATATGTCTTCAATGAAGAGTTAGAACAAGCTGATACAAAATATTTATAATATTGTAAGACAAAGCAAAAGTAAAGCAAAAGGAGAAAGGTGGATGTTATGGAGTTACATTGATGACAGTTGCCATTATTAAAAGACTACTGCTGAGGAAGCTTGCACAGTTTCTAACGGTCTCAACATTTTACAGTGCGTCATGTTGGTATATGGCGTATATGGATCTGTGCCAAAAGCTGAGCCATGGTTTATAATACAACCATGCATTCACAAAGGTGACTGCAATGGGCTCTGACTAAAATACAATGTTTTGTTATGCAGGCTGCAGGACACACTATCCATCTAGTGTGTAACAGGATACGGGTAACCCTTATCAAATGAAATGGTTTGACACTGAAACTATACAAAAACTGTGAAACTCAGACACAAAGAAGAAGTGAGTGGCTTCAGTGCGTATGCCATGAGATCTTAGCAGAGATGTTTTACATTTATGACAGATCAAAGGTCAGTTTTTCTTCCACATTACTGACTGATGAATAATCAGGCTGGTCCCAATCAGATCTGCAACATTTAGTCACTATGGTAAAACAAAAAACGTATGTACATGTAGTTTTTTTGTTTTTTTTCTCATTGTACAAATGGCCAGTTATTGTCCAATTTAGCTAATAATTGATGTGGCATTAGGTTGAATTAGGGTCGAAATCTGCTGGATTAGCAACTACAGAGATTGCTTTACAACACAAAACAGGTTAGGCCGCTAAAAAACAAAAGCTTATTCTAGAAACATTCACTGTTGGAGTGAAAGCAAAAGACAAAAATCACAAACATGTTCATTGTCTTCTACATTACATCATGTACATTATGTGAGACTGGAATGTGGATGATGGTAAATCTAACCACAAAACAATTAGTTCAAATATGGTTGCAATTAAAAGTCTGAATGATTCTGAATGTAAAATCTCCATCAGACCATCAACTTTCAACATATTTATTTTCTGGTTGACAAATTTCAATCTTGCATAATGTACCTTGAAGACAAAGAGACATAAACTCACCAGTTATGATTGGCAAAATTGAGAATGAACATTTCGCATGAACACACCTGCTGAAAGCGGGTTAGCAGAAAGAAGTGAAGTGTGTGAGTAGTTTACTCCAGGCTGAGCTCAGCAGAAGGATTGAATTAGGAGCAGTGAGAGGCTGAGTGGGGCTAATTGGGAGCGACAGGGCCTGGTCAGTGTATTAGGGCCCAGCTGACTGCAGGAGCTCAGGTCTGCATCTCTACCTTACTCACAGTGTAGTACATTTCACTGCAGCAGGGGTTACAGATGTTCTAGTTAGTCTGCCCACCTTCACTGTTTTGTCCTTCTGCTATTTCTGCATACTTTCACATAGACACACCATGTACACTTTAAAACACGAAGCTCCTTCTTCTGTGTATTCATTCAGATTTTTGATACTTTTTAAAAATATTTTGTTTTTCTATATTTCTCCCAGGCAAATTAATGGATGTAGTATTTAAGCTTCATCTTTGAACATCTTCACTTTCTCTTCAACCTCTTCATACTCACCCCCCTTTGTAATTATTGTATTAGTTCAGCATTTTTGTTGTTTACGTTGTTAGTTCAGCTATTTCATACCTTTCAAGTTTCCTTCTTCTGCTTCTCAGCTTCATAGGAAAGTGTCATTGACTTCTGACACTTCAACTGCCCTCACCTATTGCATGTCAATCTCACACTTTAACTGTTTGTTATTCTTCAACTGACCGTTCAACTACTTTCAGAACAAAGGCCTTTGTGTCCCGTGTGAAACCAAGCCAAACCTTGATCTTTTAATTCACTTAACCAAGTGCTTTTGTTGCCTGAACATAACCAATACGTTTTGTTGCTTTCAATTTACAACATTAACCATGTGTTTAAAACTGCGACCATAATCCAGGGGAAAATGTGTTTCTCTCTACACATAATTAAGGACTCAGTTTAGGTGTATGGGAACATCATTTTGAAGAAGACAGGGTTCGTCAACTGGCATTTCAACTGCTTTCATACTTACTCTTTAAATGACAATTCAACTTCTTTGAGTGGTTACATTTCAACTGACATTTCACATGCTCACAGTTTGTACTCTTCAACTGATACTTCAACTGCATTCATCTCTTTCTCTTCATTCATCCTTTCAATGTTTGTGCTTTGTTCATTCAAACCCTTTCACTGCAACTTCCACTGTTCATACACAACATACTCCAACTGCTTTTAGTATTTGTATAATAACTGCCACTTCAACTTCTTTCAGCACTTCTATTTTACTGCTATTTCAACTACTTTCAGTGATTGAATATGTTGCCACTTCAATTACAATACTTCAACTGTTTCAGTGGTTTAACTATTTTAAACGGGAAATCATTTCAGCAGCAACTTCTTGAAAGACTTTTACCTTTTCTAGTCATGCAGTTTGTCAGTTACAAACCATTTAAAACAACAGAGCTTGGTATTCTATGTTTTCACACAGGGCATTTTGTTCATTAAGTGAGTCATACTGTGTATCCATTTAAGGTCAGGCTGCTGAACTGACCTAACAGGACCTGTGAAGACCTTGTTAGCTCACTCCATAAAACTGTATCTGTTAATGGAGCTGAGAATAACCACAGTAACAGAGACTTATATAACTGCACCGTAATACTTACAACTTAACAACATAATGGTTTGTTCACATCTCTTATATTTAGGATTACTTCCTTTTCCTACATTTGACCATGCTCACTACCTGCAACCCCTCTGCTCCACTGGCTACATGTTGGGGCAGAATGCTAATGCTCTGCTCTTCAAGTGTGAGAAAGCGGAAGTGGAGCTGAATGTGATCATTAATTGTGAGTCACAATGGGTCCATATGGAGAGAGCATGGCTGTGCATAAAGAACCTCATTGCATAATGGGCTAAGCATCTCTCACAATCAAAGTCTGTCAGGGGGGAGAAGTCTCTACTGTAATGTGCAACATGACAGATTAGGCTACAAGTTACAAATTAACAAAATAACATTGTGTGAAAAAGAAGGAAAGGACGAAGGGGAAACTTTGACCTGGAGAAGGGAAAGGGGCCAGTCTAGTGTATAAATCATTCGGGTTGAACGGCTGCCAGGTAGAAGGGCAGCTATTAACACACTGAAATACACAAGAACAGAAACAGACACAAGCAGAAGGATCTTAAAATCCTTAAGCAAGAAGGTGAGAAACACTGACCCAACCCTTTCTGTGATCTAGAGGAGCTGTCCTCTCTGAGAAGCAACCCTCAGAGCATCAGAGTTTGGAGTCAGCACGGAAACAAATCATTCCCTGGCTAACGGGTAGAGGTTCAATTAGATGCACTGCCGCGAACGGACTAGAATTCAATTATGTAAAGAACGAGTTACGGTTGAAGGATGGAAATAAACAAGGTGCTCTGATGTTTTATTCATCCCACACCCCAAAACACCTCCTGCATTAAACAACAGCAGCAGTCAGCTTTAGCTTCAGAGTCTGGAGCTTATTTTCCAGAGCTGTCTTTAAAGCCTCTAATTAGAGCGGTAGCAATTTTCATATTTGTAGAATTGTGATTTTAATTATTTTACTACAAGAAGCTAATAGAGCTACACTGCGACTTGAACATGAAGTGAAAATGCTCTTTGAAAATATTGACAATAATTCAATACAGTGACAGCTTTGAGTAAAGAGAATCTCTGTGAAGTATTTACCCACCCTAACAACCAATACATCGAAAATGATGCTCATGTCAGCATTTATTAAGAAGAAATAAACAATTAATACCTGGTTTATACCACACTAAAATCACACTATAATATAGATATTAGCAGATATGCAGTAAGATTATTTTAAGTTTTTATTAAGGTCATAATCTGTAATTTTTCAGTATTGGTTGTAACAAATATGATAAATTGCTTCACAATAAAAGTCCCCCCATGTTTCACCAGTTTAATCATTTGAATGTGAAAGAGGAGTAGCAGGATTATTAGGATGATATAAATTAGATAAAATAACAAACAATTTCATGTTGCACTGGGAATCCCCTGTTCGTGTGAAGGCAATTTCAATCCATGGGAATGGCGGTCCCTGCCACTATATAGAGTCCAGAACTCCTCGGGTGTGTTTCCCTCTTCCCAAACAAAGAAACTTGAATCGGCTGTGACTCAGCAGGTAGAGTGGGGTTCAAACCAGCAACCTTCCGACTGGTGGATAAGCACTATACTATTGCCTTCAACATGTGTCTTTTGGCAAGATACTCAACCCCAAATGGCTGACAGTGTGTGTGTGTGTTTGTTAATCTCTCCTGAGCAAGTGGCACCTTGTATGGCAGCCTCAGTGTATGAATGTGTGTGTGAATGTGGGATTGCTGACTTGTGTTGTAAAAGCACTTTGAGTGCTCGCAAACACTAGGAAAGCGCTGTATAAATTCAAGTCCAATCTCACCATTTGTTCCTCGTGTGCCTAGCATCAGTGGATCATAACATATCAGCAGTCAATGATGTTTTAAAAAAGTTTTCAGAAATTGTTAACTTCTCAACCACGAGAGGTCCTTGAGCATACTGTAATAAAAGTTACCAAAAGACTGATGGGTCCAATAGTATACGAGATTAGCCGTGGACAGACAAATACACACACAAGCATGTTCACACACACACTCACACACACACACACGAGCGAACACATTACTAACACTTACGCCTGTTTTTCATATGTTTTTCTTATATTTATTGATTGTGTTTATCATTTTTTTTATCAAATGTACTTATTTATCTATAAAATACTTCACTCTCTGGAACAAACTCCATCCACTGGACATTGACTAATCATATTAAATCAAAATTGGTTACAGCATTCAATACCTGGTTATAAAGTGTTTACAGATGCTTCATATAGGAGAAGGTACATTGTTGACAAAGAAAACACCTGAAATTACATATGTTTACAATTACATCATTTTTCAGTGTTTCTATGTTGCTTATGTTGCAGGAGGTGTCTTTATACAAGAGCTCGGCTTGGAGTGTCGGCCAGAGGGACATAAGTCCAGCTCTGGACCACGGTGTCTCTACCCGAGCTCGGTGCACGCAGACCCTCACAGCCTGTGGCGTCAGTTTAACATGCAGAGCAGTAGCTCTCCAAACGCCCACCACCAATGAATCATGCACACTCTTACTCACACACGCAAACACACTCACACAACATTTAATCTCATCCGCATAGCCGACAGCTCGTTAATTTTACACTCTGTAAAGGCGTGAAGAGCATTGCATCAATATCTAATACAATCACTTTGCTGAGAACAGCAGATAAAAACACACACACACACAGAGGTAAACACAATAGTCAATCATCAAAAATGGTGTGTGCTGCGTGTTATACATTTTTATGTAAGTACGTACAGTATGTGCTCGTGCAGTCGGGTTAGGGTTGAACCTTAATAACGTAGCTCACGTTTAGTCCTCTCCTTTTTGTAAACATGATGCATGGGAGGTGATTTCTAGAACAATTGGAGTAGCCATACCAGGAACATATAACACTTCCTGCTCAGACCCTCAGCAGGTTCAACAGGTCATAACAAAGAGCATAACCTGTAAAAGTAAAGGAACACTCGTGCAACGAGGAAATGAACACACCCTTCAAACAAATATCTATTTCCCACGCTTCATACTAATGGGTACAACACAACAATGGTATTTGATGTTTCAAACACTTGGTGACTAGGTATTATGTTTTCTGATACGTTCTGTCTTGTGTCCTGTATGGAAGCATCTGATTACAGAGACATGACGAATAATAAACCACAAAGAAAAGACATGGATAAGTCGATATATCTGGGAGCTACTGTATTTCAGAACGTCAAGACAGCGTTTACTCAGCTTTAGTTTTTGACTTTCGGCTCTGGTAATCCAACTATATCATTTAGGGAAGTTGTTTTTGAGTATAAAATGACAGAGGTTATTCGTTGACACCCACACCTTTGTGTTTGTCTCTCTGCAGAACCAGAGTTTTAGAGTTAAATAGATGGGCTTTGGGTCTTGATTGAAAACCTACAGCTGACAGAATCATGAGAGAATTGACCTTCTCTTGGTTTTCTCTGTACCTCAAAGGCATCTTAGCAGCCGTCACTAGAAATGATTCAATGAGAAGAATACACACATCCACACGCACAAATGTAGGTCCATGCCAAGCTGAGTGCGTCACTTCAGAAGGTCAGTGTATGGAAAGATGGAAGGTGACACCTCCTGACACAGACCCCACCCCCTCGCCGCAGCTCTGTCTCGCCCGTCCACAAAGGAGCCGGACAATGAGGACAATGATGAGGTACGGATACACAACCCAGTATGAGTCCCAATCAGTAGCCGCGTCTCTTCTCAACATGCTCTCACGTCTCAGGTTGATGTTGAGCTGAAACCCCATCCACTCCATTACATCGTCAGGCAGATGTCAGCAGCTGTGCACAGAGCTGCTCATTTTCCCACTGATAGCTACGCCAGCAGAATGTAACTCTATTGATTTGCTATAGCAGGAACTGTAGGCTATTAAAAAAAGAAAATATCTCTGGCCCTGTGAAAAGGCCAGCACACTCGAGGAGGAGAGGAAATAACACCAATTTGATGAAAACACTTGATACACAACGTGATCTCAGTTGCAGAGAAGTTGCTGGTGAAAAGCTCAGTAGTGAGGGAGAGAGCTGAATTCACCAAGTGAATAATAGAGTCATACTGTGTTTAAAATGTCTCTCAGCCGGTGTCAGGTACGCAGCTCTGTTCTTCACCGGTCAACGACGAGGGAGCATGCATGAATGCAGACTCGGCCGCTCAGCCCTACCACTGTGGTTACATTATCCAGAAACTATAGTTCTCACCCAATGTTCTGCCCCATGTTCGACTTCCTCTTTCACTCCTTTGTACCCTCCACAGGGTTTCTCTCTTTCTCCTCACCTCATATTCCTCCCTCAACTCTGCCGTGTCCCTCCGTTCCCCTTGGATCTCCTGCTCTCCTCCCCCTCCTCTACCTCCATCAAATGGTACTATGTATCTGCTTGCCCACTGCCGTAGGCTAGGGTGGTGCTTTGAACCCAAGGATGAAAGAGCTGATCCTGTAATGAGAATCTTAATGTTGAGAAGCTGTTTGGCTCTAACACACACACTGAATTATCCTTTTACACACACACACACACACACACACACACATACACACACACACACACACACACACACACACACACACACACACTGCTACTCTGCTCACAGTTCGGCTGCATGTCTAATGCGAGCTATTTTGAAATTCTGCTGCCGCATGAAAGTTGAGTGGTTATGCAATTTCAAAGTATCACTCTCGCTTGTTGCGGATGGATTGCATGCATATGTTCAGAGCAAAGAACTGGCCTTTTTACAGAAGTAAACAACCAACACAGGTGTTAGCGGGGCTTGGAAACTAGTAAACATTTACTACACACTTGGCATGACCAAATCCCCTCGCATTACAGAGTCTATGAATTTGGCCTTGAGCACATAGGCCTACATACCATACATACAGGACAGAAGGGAAGAGATGCACGAGTTTTACCAACAAGAAGGACTTTGTATTTTCCAGGTCATGAATCCTTAAAGGAGCAATGTGTAATACCTGGCCACCTGCTCCTAAGAAATATGGGGCAGCACTTCACCTCCAGTACTGGGTCTATACGATCAGGATTTACAGACGTCCCACTACTAACTAATTCAACCAAACTGCTGTAACACTGAAAGCTGGGCAAAATAACACTGCTATCCTATAATCTTCACGTGTGGTGTCATATTATAGTTATTGAGGGCCAAAGGTCTGTGTACGCTTTGACAGAAAGCTCAGAAACAAGAAAACGACCCACAACTTCATCTCGGTTAGCGACGGCAGCAACTCGTATTCAACCAGAAGAAACCCCCAGCGCCGAGAGTCACAGCCGGCCAAACCTGTGTACCGGCAGCAACAGACAGTTTGATGATCCAACGGGGAGTCGGGGCAGTTCCCCGGGATCAGACCGTCAGTGCTGGGGTTTGCATGGCTGCATTAAAGCTAACTGCTAACTAGGAGTCTGGTTTTCTGAGTGCCATCTGTGTCACGGTGTGGTGAAGGTGAGGACCCAAATGCAGTTCACTGGACGACGATGTTAACAAAAAAACGAGCTTTATTGAAAACAAAGTCGAAGCTGACAAAGTACAAAAATATAAAGTAACAAACGAACACAAACCGAGCAGGACACGAGCAGGACACGAGCAGGACACGAGCAGGACACGAGCAGGACACGAGCAGGACACGAGCAGGACACGAGCAGGACACGAGCACACTGGGGCAGACAGGGATAAATACACAGACACCAAACACAGCTGGGGAGAAAGGCAGAAACACAAGGGCAGAGTAAATGGACACAGGAGGAACACATTAACAATCAGAAGGGAAGGGTAAAGACACAGACAGGAAGTACCACTAGACATATAACAAGGGGGAGTGAACACTTCACTTCAACATAAAACAGGACCCCAAAGAACAAGCAGACTGTTACAATCTGCTCTCATCCTCCAGGTGAAGCAACATCCCGGCGGCAGGGAGGACAAAACAAAAACGCAAGTCGTTTTCTTGTACATGGAACCTGTCGGGCAGTTCTACTTCCTGGTCCTCTCATGTTTACTATCGCCTCTCGATGGTACAATTGGTATTACAAGACAGAACGGGACGGGGCTAGCTGGTTAGCATGCTAATTTAAGTAGATATAAGTAGATATAAGAACATAAGTAGATACCTCTGCAACACAAGAACAAGAACACAACACATAGACGTCTTTGACATAACGTCAACACTGTAATCTCTTCACATTCTGTTGACAATGTGATTTTTTTATGTTTTAAACCAATATGTTGCCCACATACCTGTCAACCCTCCCGGTTTTTCCCGGGATTATCCCGTATTTTAAACCTTTCAAAAATAAAAATAGACCTAATTTTAAAAAGTGTACATGGTAAAGTTGCCTCCGATAGAGCAGGTGGCAGTATTATGTTTAACTTTAGCTGAAAAACGTTATCCGCCAGTAAACACACTGAAGAAGAAAACGGGAACAATAACACAGAAGAAGAAGACAAAAGCATATGGATGAATCACAGTGAACGGGAGATAGATGGAGACGCAGTTGTACCTGCCAAACAAACTTTATGCAAGTACCTCGTCAAATTTTATTTAATAAAAAGCAGAGTCGGGCAAACTCATGCTTTTTGTAAAGTGTGCCATTCAGATGTTAGCATCGCACACGGCGGAAGAATCCTCCATGCACAAGCAGGCACAAAACATACACTGTCAATGACTTCATGTGTGACAATGTGTGTCAACTTTGCGCCAAAAATAATGTAGCCTTCAGCTTCTGCGATGATTTCAGTCGCAGTGTAGCGGACATGTTTCCCGACTCTGCCATCGAAAGGATGTCCTCGACGGGGAAAACAAAAGCCACACAACTATAAATAAATTGATGATAATAACTAATAAATAAAATACATAAATCTTATAAAAATGTCTGTACAAGTAATATATACTTTAAATAAACATGTATTACCCGTCCCTTATGTGTTTACATTTATGGGGGCTGGGTGGCTGAGAGCTGTTAAACCAGAAAATGTCCCTTAATGAAATTCCAATGTTGACAGGTATGGTTGCCCATATCTTACATCTTCAATCATCTTTGTTACTTTAAAGGACAATTCTGGTTTATAACAACCTGGATTTTGTTTATGTAGGTTGGCCATGCTTCCTGTTGGTAATAATCCAACAGAGAAGAAGAAGTCTGGGGCAAGAAACATGAACTTCCTCGTTCAACTCGACCCAACCTATTTGCCATGGTTGCGTGTGCACAGTTTTCCTGAGGGACTATTAGTAACACTTTGGGTGCGCTTACTCAAATGTTTACCTTCAAATATAGAGAAACATTGTTATGTTTGTATAACTGATATTGCCAGGAAATATCATCCTGGAATAAATTACCATTCTCCTCAAAACATAATAGGCATATTAGTTGTATATAAAGGTTATTATTAGGAGACAGGGTTGTTTAAAGTAATGAGGGAGGTATTTTGACTGATTGAACTAAAATGAAATGATGATGTGACGCCTTTTGCGGAGTTTATTGGGTTTACTTGGATGGTTGTGAAAACAATTTCTTCACCACCGACGGTAATGTTATTGTGTTGCCACATTCCACAATGCTATCCCAACTGATCATTATGAAAATGTTGTAAAAAATGAGTCTTTAAATGAGCTCACAGCTACACTTGTTGCTTCACATTAGCATTTCAACACAGTAGCACTTTAGTCACCTCACTGTTGTATGTGAATGTCCCCTGTGGTTCCCAGTGGCAGTCAAACATTGTGTGGTTGCTGAAAGGTTCTAATCCAAACCATGTGGGAGGGAAAGTGAGTGTTGGCCTTGAATGTGTCATCCTTTGAGCGTGTCAAACAATCAAAACAATTCCCTTCAGGCTTCAGAAGAGTGCAAAATAGGATGTGTGTAACTGTAACCCTTGCACCTAGAGTCAAGGAGTGCACGTCATTGTCAGGCTAACAAAGGATAAGGTGGGGAGGACATTCTTTCAATCTCAGTCTCCGTATGTTACTATCCTGAGATACTAATGTATGACACACTGAACTCCCTTTAAAAGCTAGTGCACAGTCAATTGTCAGCACTAGCAACTCAAATGTTGATGTATTAAATGTGACAACAATGTTAAATATGAGAAACCCTATTACAAAGTTAAGAGCTAAATAGAAGGATTTTTTTGTACATCCACATCCAAAAGTCTAAGAAGACATCAGATGGGTCGATATTGCTGAAAGGTTTGGGGTTGGAGTAGTGGAATGAAAGCTGTATCGACCCACAGAGCAATGATCTGAGGCTGATGTTACTCCAGCCGACAGATTTCCCAGCAGCACTCGCTCTTGAGGAGTCCTAAAAACGGCACAGATGTGAATCTTTCCATTCCACCTTGACCTTTCGCTGAATATCGCATCAGAATGCCATTTAGTCTCTCGGCTAGTGAAATATTTAAACTGTGGGCGAGAGCTGCTTAAAGGGCAGTGGACTCCTCGCACCTCTCTTTACTGAGAGAAATATGACAGAGGCAGGTGCAGACTGCGCCACGTATATTTTGATGAGAGCCATAAATCAAACATTGGTGGGGCTATAGAGCCTCAACGTGGACAAACAAAGAGCATTTTGGTAAAGTCTTTAAATTGATGATTTATTGCCTCTGCAATCAAAACTCAAACAACCTCACCTGCTCTTCCAAGAGCAAACACTGATTATGTTTAGAAGTAGGCAGCTTTCACATCTGTTCTCAGGCTCATCTGTCCTCCTAATCACTTCTTATTCCATCAGCTGTTAAAATCATGAGGAGAAAGAAGAGAAGCACAGGCAGAGGAAAAGTGATGGATGGTTTTCTTAATATTCCTCGGAGCAACTGACTGACCACACTTTAACTAGGCTCTATCTATCGGAGAGAGGAATTCTCCAGTGGTGAGTCATCCAGAGCAGGTTGGCTCTGTCTGTGCATGCTCACGTCACATACAGAAACACATGGCAACCAGCACACGATACTGAAATTCCTCCGCCCCTTTCATTTGACACACAAAACAGATGATCTGATTGCTTAGATACTGTTGCTACATCTGTAAAGCTTCTATTCTAGAACTGCATTTTTCTAATTCTACATAAAAAAACTTGTTTGAAAGACATGTTTTAATTGTCCTAAACAGGCCACAGGTGAGTGTGTGAAGTAATTTGCTCCAGACACATAAGCTCTGGTCGAATAGTTAAAAAGAATGACATCCTATTTTTTTCCTTACCACTTTTCCTAACGTAATGAGGTCAAGGAAATATTTGAAGGAGATTTCATAAGGACGTAGGAAAATACAACTATTGTGCTAAGAACACTTACACAACACGGATGTTTTCTTGTTTTTTTGCAGCTTTTCAACACATATACAGATATAAAATGGAAGGCTACACTAACACACTAAATGCTGTGTAATTCATGTTATTGACGGCCCAATGGTGTGTCACTTTAAATGTTGCGGCCGCTAGGAACTGGGACGGCATTATCTCCTTTCCTTTGGTAACCGATGGTCCAGTGTATCTATGCTAAAGGAGATAACAAAGGAAGCATTGAAGCATCTTTTCGTAGCATTTAGAGAATTCGACCAGCTCTTATCATGGCTGCCACTGAGATACTTCTGGGTCATTTCACTCAGTGAGGAACCTTCCTGAGCTAAAAAAACTGTTCGACCGGAGCCTTACAGAACGACAGAGCTTTAAAAGCCAACACAGCCGCTTCTTAACAGTTTAATCAGTTAAATTCCTCTCTTGTGTCTTAATGCTGCACTTAACACTGGTACCATGTGCTTGTGCCCTATCAGTGTTCCTGATACACAGTGCACAGAAACAGCAAAGTTGTACTAAACATGAATGATTTAAGGGTCTGGTGTTGCTCATATTAACCACCCCTCCATACCTCCCTCCATCTTCCCTGATTTGGTATCACTATTGCAATTTGTGAGTGAAAGTTAGCCTGGCCAAAACAAATGCAGCCTTATCTGTGCGGTGCAGAGGCAAGAGCAGTTCCACACAAACATCCACACACAGGCAGAGATTAGAGAGGAGACTGTGCCTGGGCTTCCTATTATTAGAGCAGAGGTTTATGGCCAGAGAGAGCTGCAGGGAATCACTAAGATTAAATTACACAGACGGGGAACATCAAATACAGGAGAAACTTCCCAGGCTCTGGAGAGAATGATGGGGTTTGGATGAGTCGGGAAGAGAGAGGGAGAGATATCGGAGCAGTGAGAGAGAGATGTATTGCACCAAACCCATCTTCATCAACTCCTCTACGCCCGATTGTCCTCAAACACACCACCAAGCAAGGCAGTGAATATTAAAAACGCCTCGATATCATCCTGTGGCTGGAACGTCGTAGTCATATTTTTAAAAACATATTTTACTATAATACTTTAATAGGTGTACACATCATATTGAAAGTGAACAACTGGGGCTGCAACTAACAGTACTTGCATTATTGACTAACTTATGAATGACTTTTTCATTAAACATAAATCTATAAAATGTCAAAAGATTGCTTTTTGTCCAACTGATGATATAAATCAGAAACAAGTCTTCATATTTGAAGAGCTGGAACAAGTGAATGTTTTCGCTTCACCAAAGATTAATGATAAAATGTGTTTTTGACTAATTATTGAATTGATTATCTAATCTTTTCAGCGCGGGACTTTTTGTATCCTCTGTGTCTCACTTGGATTTTCCCACTGTTTCAGTATTTGATAGCAGATGATTGTAAAGGTACTGTTAAATAACACTCCTTTTTTAGATTAATAGAAACAATGGAGATGAAACAAACTGTGGTGGGTGGTTCACAGCTCAAACATCTACTGCAGTACCTGACACTGCTGTTTGCCCTCTGAATATCTGTATAGGAGCAATACCTGAGGGACCCTGAAGTGTTTTCTCTCACATCATAATAAACAAGGTTATACCTGCTAAGGCAAGAGATTTTCAATGCATTTATTTGCCTTTGGTCAATTCCCCGGGCCTAATTCAACAGCTAGTGCACTTCTGTCTGCTTCAGCGAGCCATCATCAGCATGGAAAGGTGAAGGAAATGTGTTGTCATGGCTACATGATTTGCCATCAATGTAGTCTGAGAAACATCTGCGTATCTCCCTCCTTTGTCTCCCGCTTTTCTTTGTCAGACCTGCCTGCTTTTCCAGCTTCTCTTCATACCTCTGACTTGAGAGGGCAGGGTACCCGACATAACGCCAGAGCAGGACCCACCCAGGTTACCCAAAAGGGTATTCATTCCTGTTCGGGCGTCACGTCAGCGTTATGATGCAGGTGCGAGAGGAAAGAAATGTTCCATGCCGTATTAGCATACAAGTAGTTCCTGCTGTGAAGTAAGGCATGGTTGGCTGCGGGGAGGAGGGGGGAGGAGGGAGGAGGGGTAGCATGCGAGGCGAGGATTCTCCTACGATGACGCAGAAACCCTGCCAGGTCTATTTTTAAACCTATTGAAGTGTGCAACACCCTTTCGGTGCTGTAACCTTCAACTGCGCCTTCAAACCAAAACAAACAGAGACAGAGAGGCAGAGGAGGAGAGAGAAAGTGCAATACGTCCAGCACTTTATTTTCTTCTCCAGCTTAGAGAGCCACAATGAAATATGGATTATGACTCCATATTGCTGAGACGTGGTGCTTTTAGGTTGAATGATTGTCTGGCTTGGAATAAGAATAGGGTCGAATGGATGATCCCCACTAAAATGACTTGGCAGCACTTGAAAGTAGCGACTGTCTGAGGTTCTGTCCTGGCCAAACACAGCACAGCCTGTATTCATTAAAGTCTCAGCTCCGGGTTTATCAGCAAATAACACAGACTGGATGGGGCTTTTTTTATATCCTTTTTATCTTCTTTTTCTCTGGTCTTTTTCTCCTTTCAATCGAGTGAAATGTTGAGATTTCTTGAATTGCAGATGAGCTTCTCGCTCGTGTGGCAGTATCTCTGGCCCACGAGCCTCTGAAATGTCACCGACATACTGCCAAACTCAATATGCAGGAACAGGTGCTAACCTCTCTTCCTAACGTTCAGGAAGGCGACACCGTCTGATCACAGGCTTAATATAGAATTGTGATCGTCAATCAAGGTCAAAAACTTAACAGCACCTATTAACACTCAATGACAGGATGAAAAATATGTATTTTTCTTCATGATTTTACACTTGATCACATGATTCACCTCTGACCTACTGATCTAAAATCCTCACTTGGTATCAACTACAACCCAAAATCTGCAATGCCTCTCTCTGTCCCCTCACATTGTGCCATCACATATATGTCTTTGCTGGAAGCCTTTTGATACACAGCACTGTGGTACACAAATGAAGTAATCTGCACTTTAGGATGACTCACTCTGGCTTGCCCTTTGCCTTGCAAACACTGTGTGTTACAGCGCATCAGCCATTTGGATCTTCAAAGTGAGGCTTAAAATGTGTGCCAATGTGGCGACAGAATTCAGCCTAATTCTTTCCATTTCAGTTTGCTTTATTAATTGTAAGCAGCTATTTATAGCTTGGATATGAGATTGCTATTAATTTTCTCATCCAACTCTCGGCAAGAGAGCAAAGCGTGTTTTCAAAATGTTGAATTATTCCTGTAATGTTAACATTTTAATTCCACTGAATTTATTGCATTCAAAGATGGTTGCGTTTACAGTTTCAGACACAAAATATCAAATATTGCCCAATATTTAAAAAACTATATTCAAGCTTGTTCCACTCTCATGTCTGCCAGCAGCCTGTTAGCTTAGCTTAGCACAAAGACGGGAAGAAAGGGGAAACAGCTAGCTTGCCTTTGTCCAAAGGTAACAAAATCCACCTCCTCGCACCTTCAAATTCTACTTTTAATATATCATATCTCATTTGTTTATTTGTAAGAAAACCAAATTGTGAAAACAGCACATAACTCCTGTAAAAGCACAATGTGTCTACTTTTTGTACAAATTGCAAAAACAATTATTGAGCTTTAGAGGTGCTGGTAGTCTTTTTTTGTGTTGTTTTGTGAGACAGGCTAGCTGTTTCCAGTCTTTACGCTAAGCTAAGCTATCCGGCTGCTGACTCCAGCTTCATATTTGCTACACAGAGTTGCACCGTTCTTCTCATACTTTCTAAAAAGGTTGTCTTGTCCTTTTTAATGGCAGCATTGTAGTGTGGTATCATCTAGCTCTCCAAAGTCTCCAAAAAATGTAATTGTGGTTGAATTTAGAATGAGGTATTTATAAAATGTAAGTTATTATGGCTTGTCTTTACTTCCATAGTTATTCTTTGCAGCTTAGTACCGTAGTTACATTACACAGCATTCCCCTTGGCTGAGAAACACCATTCAGAACAAACACAAGTCCTGCACGTAGAGTGCACAACACTGCATACAGCACAACAAGGACCTGTGTGTAATATGTGAAGCTCGTGTCAGGAATGTATCTCTCTGAAGCAGGGGGAGAGCACACTCTGGGACAGACAAGATGGAGTCACAGCAAGGCAACACCCCACACCCTGGGAGACTCCCAGCTGGTGTGACCCCAGACCATCTGTGGGCCTGTTTATCCCAGAGAGCTGAGGTAGTCATGTGTGCAACTGTGTGTGTATGTGTTTTGAATATAGCTTTCCACTCGGGCTTGCAAGATTTCCATACCTATTAAGAAGGGACAATTTGGGATGATGTCTAAAATAGTTTATCTGATACAAACCGAGTCAGTTTGTTACAGCAGTGCACTAAATATCAAATAGACTTTGTTTTGAGAGGTTGAGTTAAATAGCAACTGACTAGATATGCAGCTTAGGACCACCATACTTTACATACTGACATTACAGTCACTTTACATCTCTAAGAAATCTGCACAGTAAACAATCCACCACAAAGGGTGCGTGTTATCTGAACAAACCAGTTATGAAAGCAAAGAGTGGTGTCCCTATACACAAATGCATTTACATTCAAATCAAACTAGGACAAGTTTTAAATGCAACTGTCTCCCAAGGGTGGAATCACGACTCGCAAAAATCGCTTTTCCATCTAATCCACTGCAAACTCCTCCCCCGACCAGCGGAGAAATACATTTCCAACGTCGGGGATTCTGAGCAATTTATTTGCCACACCAATCTAAACTGAGATTTAGATAACGTATACTTCCAGGCCATATTAAGTGAGTTACATAGGCTGCATCACACACTTCTAAGGCTGTATGGTGACTGTCTTCTCTACTACTATTTATATGATAATACAGAAATACAGTAGTGGTAAATAACTAAGTAAATTTACTCCAAAACTGAAATACAATATTGAGGTACTTATACTTTATTTGAGTATTTCTATTGTATGCTATTTATACTATAATAATTTTCTTCTTTTCAGATTTAATAATCACTAAAATAAACTCACGAACCCTCAGCTTTATTCTAGCCATCTAACTGTATACAACATTAGAAATAGCTCCATGTGAGTCAGCTACAACAGTAAAATGTACATTTGCTACTTCAAACGGATATAATTCTGTATTTCTATTTAAGTATTTTTAGATTTAGAATGGAGTATTTTGACATTGTGTTGTAATGACATTTGGATCCGAGTAATTCTTCCAGCACTGCAGAAACATAACACTGTTAATCAATGTACATTTCATATAAGCATTACTGAATGAAAGTAATTCTGAACAGCACAATAAAAGGACACTTCAGTATTTGACATTAGGCATTTAAGATAAACGCTCATTTAATAGTCATTTATGAGCATGTAACTGGCTTTAGGTGTGTTTAGCTGGCTGGGTTTGCTCAGCTATAAAGACACTTCTGTGTACATAACAGGTCTTTGACAAGGGAGGAGGAATTCCTTTAGGCTGAAAAACAAACCCATTTCCTCCTCAGACCTTTGAGTCACAGAATTGCAAATACGTATTTGGAGAGTTATGCTTTGGAACTCTAAACATTGCTGCACGTTTGGCTTGTTCTTTACTACGCTGCTTCCTTCACATGAGATCCATGTCCACGATAGCCAACCAGTGTGATTAGACACGCTCCCATGCTGTTACGATCATTTATTCCGTCCAGCCTGTAAACATACCACACATCCACCCTGAAATTAACGACAGGCTAAATGAAATGTGGTGGTTCATACTGTGACAGTGAGGTGTGACTGATTATAATTAGCTCTCAACCCGTCTTCACTGCCACAATGCCACGTGGCTACTCAGACAGTAACATCCATCTTCAAACCCTGAACAGATCCAGAGATTATAGTACATACGCTCCATGCTAAATGTTGCCAGACAGAATGCACCGTGAAGTGTTCATTCATAACCTCAGGTTGCCCTAATGACGCAGAGTGGCAACTCCTAGCATGTGACCGTCAATACCATTGTCTGCTCAGCTAAAGGATCGCCCAATAGCAAAGTCTACCGTGGTGTTTAAACAAGCAATAAATAAGTCCGCTTTCCACAGATCATGTTCAACTGTAGTTTTTATTAAAAAGACCAGGGTGCAAATATGAAATTAAAAAAAATAAAGACAAGCATATCATTTTTAAGCATTTAATACAAACTTAACAATATAAACTATTTCAGTCCCTCTCGACATGTAAGACACCGACTCAAAATACTTTGTTATACCGTATTTTTTATCAAGTATTGCACAATGTAGGTACAAAATTAATATTCATACGATTACATTTTGTCCATTGTATAGCAAAATCTTTTTAACTTCTTAACAGAAAATACAATTCATCTTTCAGAAAAAAGCAAATATTCCTACAATTGAATTCCACCACCAAGGAATACTCTGTACACAATCTTTAGAATATTTGATGTATTTTTTATTTTTTTTTAAAGATGGATTTCTTTAACAATTATCTTTAAAAAAAAAAAAGAAAAAAGGAAAAGCTGCTGCAGCCATCACAGATCACTGGAGTAGTAAAAAGATATAAATGCAACACCATGTCATAGAAACAATATATACTCTGATATCTTACAAACTCTGTACTAAATTAAATTATACAATTAGAAAAAGACCAAGTAACCCCACTTAGTAGTGCCAATTCATAAAAATCAGCCTCGTCTTACCACCTGTAAAATACTGTAAGAGGCCAAAACTTGAAGCTTGTATTTTCTTTTTTGTATTTTTTTGGAGTATTTTTTTTTTTTCAACATGGTAAAAAAATTTGTGCTTGGTTGGCATAAAGGAAAAAGAAAAACAACGATGCATGTTGAATTGAAGTAACCAAGCTTGGATGTGTTTGTACAGCAAGCTTTTAGTAGAAACAAACTCAAGGGGGCACAGTCAAAACACCCTTGGGCACATGCGCTTGACTGACTAGACACTATATCCTTGAAAGTCCAGTTTCTAACTGTGCGTTTTGTTTTTCCTTCTCTTTGAGCCACCATCATTCATAAATAACAACTCAATGATGAGTTTAGTTAGCCATGACTGGCTGGAATTGCTGGTTAGAATACTGCATGTTGCTCAGACTGAAGTTGAGGCCATCCATAAGGGACTTGTCGTTGAGGCTTCCGTAGGCCGCAAACATGTCAAAGGCATTGTTGTACTGCAGAGGGGCGAGACCCAGGGAGCCCTCCCCGGGGAACACGGCTCCAGGGCTGGCCGGGCCCTGGAGGCTGGGGAACACAAACTCCTTGGCATTAGGGGAAAGAGCAGAGGCTTTCTGTTGCTGCTGCGGACCGAGGCCCAGCCCGTACAGTGAGTGCATGGAGGTGGAGATGGCTTTCTGCTTCAGTAGGGTGTTGACATTCAGACCCAAGTTATTGGTAGGAGACGTGCGGGCCACCTTGCTGCTACTGCCGCTGTTAGTGTTGTTGCCACGGCCGCTGCTCTTCATCTTGGTGGAGCCGAATTTGGTTGCAGCAAAGGTGGCAGTGGTGAAGGTTAAGGGCTGGGTGGAGCGTGGCATGAAAGAGGGGCTGACGGCAGCAGACTGCCCGAAAGGAGGAGAGGGAGAGCTGGACTCTGAGGAAGCCCCAACAGGGTCGCTGATTGGCATGAAGACCTGGGCCTCAGGATTAAAGCTGTTCTTGATCTCCTTGTCCAGCTCTGACCCATTCTCATTGTTATCATCCACATATAGCACCTTGACCGGTCCCTTCTCCCCAATCTGGTAGGAAACCTCGAAAGGGTCGATCCACACACTAAGGTCCTGAGGGAGATTATTCCGGACATCTTCAATGTCCAGCCCGCTCTCTTTGGCTGCCTGCTCCACCACAGGGTCCACCTTCTCCCCTACATGGATGCACCTGAACCCTGAACCTTTGTATGGCTTATCCGGATACCAGTGGCCTTCATATTTTTTCTTCAGCTGCCTCTCAAGCTCTTCGCCGAAGATATTCACACGTCGTCGAGGGAGTTTGTTGTATAAATAGGAAATAATAAAGTTGAGTGCTACTTGAATTTCAAGCTGCATAGCTGCTTCAGTGACGAGGGTGATTCTTTTTCCGTCACAGAGTTGCTTTTTCCGAGTGTTGCAAAAACCTCCACGGCAGCAGTGATCAGTTTAATGAAAAAACTCTGATTAAGTGCTTGTTGCCACAATGAATATCCTTCCGGGGTTAGGTTTAGGATCCTGAAACGGAGCAAAAAAGAAAAGCGTAAGTATATGAAGGGGTTTAAGGTATAAGAAAACAATTAAAATAAAGCAAATTACATATCAAATTAAACATAATCAATGATACTGCATCCGAAATAGCTTCTAGTAGTCTATATTCACCTTTCACCCCTCCCCACAGCAGTGCTGTATCTCAGCTGTACAATATCAACAGCTATAAATAACAGAGGCCACTGACTCAGAGACGGTGTCAGCAGTGTGTGTTCCCCAGCGGTCTAGTGTGACAGAAATACGCAAGCGTGGTTGACCTCTGCTGAGGACGGTGGGTCTGATGGCAGGTGTCAAGTCAGAATGATTTTCGATTGCCTCATTTTGGCACGCGGACATTTTCAGACAAAACCTCTGTCATGTGTCCAAGTGGGAGAATGTTGCATTAACCTAACCAGGCTATTCGGATGCCTCTCCGTGCATAGACTATGCTACAGAGGGGAAAGGAGCACGTACAAGCTTGTCACGAAAATTGCGGTTACATAATAAACATTCAAAGTCTAGCCACGACTATAAAGCCATTTATACAGCACAGCTAAAGGAATCCGCCCAATAACACGACGACAGTGACAATACATACAAATAGGACTCTTTCTCATCACGTTCGGCTCGGATATAGCCGACTGACTGGCATTAGCTGGTCAACTTAATGAAGGGTGTGAACAGAAATGTAGCTTGCTAGCAATCTAGAAAGCCAGATACTGTTAATGTTTAGCTCGACCGGCTGGTTATCAGTGTTACTTTGCAGCAAGCCAAACATATACAGGCACCAACAGCAAATGGAAACGTCATTGTTACAGTGAGAAAATACGAAAATTCGCTTTCATCTGGACTGACGACTGTGTTGATCGACAGCAAGCTAACGTCACATAGCATTTGAATAAGCTAATGCTACAGCCTGAATATAAAAGCAACATTCAATAAGACCATTGACTGACAGTTTGAAATCAATAGGATAATCAACACAATAATGTACACCAATTTCAGACAAATCGAAACGTATGCCGACGTTAAGTTAATATTTACTTACATGGAAATGTACAGCAGGTCCTTCTTGCACTAGCCAGAGTTCGCTCCAGCAAACGTCAAGTGTTGCTTTCTAAAGGAGATACAAAATTATGTTGTCGTCGTTGTGTCTTTATAATGCTCCAGGCGATTTTGCTCCTGTGGGGTATAGTTGAATTCCGATTCACAGGCTTGCAAACTAACTCCCCACAGCCTGGGAGTTTTTACAACTCTGCCCTTTAAAACTTGGGCTGATTTGTTTATATAGTAGTCCTCCGCCACGGACATGGAGGAGGTGGTGATACGGCTCACAGAGGTCAACACCCAGTAAGGTATTTCTATTGGCCAAGCGCACACCCGTCATCAACAACCACCCCACCTACCACTGTGATTGGATGATTCTTTGCTCAATCAACCGCAAGGGTTCTATTTACGGTAGTGGTTTGCCTTTCATGTGCCCTGGACTATTTTATTCGAGAAGGTTTCAACTAAAATATCGGTTGAAACCCTTGTTTGGGGCAAAATATGATTCTTGTAACATCATTGAATTTTTTTTAACACCAACATGATTGAAGGGTTAAAGACAGAGATGTCTGGACATGCCTGTTTTATATTATAAAGGTCCTCTGTGCTCAGGGTTGTGCTCAGTAATGCATGAAACCTATGGCTGAACAAGGAGTCTAGTGTGATGATAAGGCTTGGTAGTCTGTATAGTCACTGTTGCCAGCCAGAGTCCATACTGAAATGAAACCACATTTGGCTCTGCTCTTCCCACTACAGGGTTAAACAGAGCTAGATAGTCACTGTGGCGGAAGGACACACCTGTCACTAGTTGTGTTCCTGCTCTTCACCAATAACATTTTGATGTTCCTAGAGCCAGCTGCAGCTGTGATCTGAGCATTCACTTACTGAGAGTGGTTATCACCTTCTCTGTATCAGCACAATTTCCACCACTTTAAACAAAACAGATGGAATCTCATAATTGCCATCTGAGTAAATATCGACATTCTTTTCCCACCGTGTACCTGTGATAAAGTTCTCTTTATTATGAGGTCTCTGGACTGTGAAAAAGCATTGTTACTCAATGGATCCCGGCAGCTCTCCCGGCTGCACGCTGCCTTCTTGTTTTCAGCAGCTGTACAGTGCAAGGCTTAAGCTCTCCCCTGTCAGGCCTAAGGTGTTTGACACCACAGCCTGTTCTTACCTAACATGGGCTCCGTCACTGTGTTTGCAAAATAAATACAATGCCACGTGAATTTTAGAGCTGGGTGGGAGGTGGCAGGGGAGGAGAGAAGACAGGCTGTTCTTTGGAGGGGGGGGGGGGGGGGGGGGGGGAACGTACACAAAATTTTCATAATGTATGTTGTATGTCTGTAGATGTTACATTTTAAAGATGATTAATATCAGAGCTGCCTGCTACTTACAGGCGCTCTCGTAAGAACAGCAGGGGAGACGTATAGGATTGGTCTGAATCAATAATAATTAATTTAGATAGTCTGTTGTCAAAATCATGGTACTAAATCATGATAGCAGTCATGAAAAAATGGATGATGATATATGCTTCAAATAACATTATACATTAATGCAAACATCAGAGCGGCCTTGGACAACCTGCTCTATCCCCGCTGAGAACAAGACAACATATGGAGTACAAAGAGATGAGAAGCAGAGAGAGAGAGTTTCATCAGTCTTTTATAGTCATTATTTTCTCTTTAAGTGTCTTTTTTTGTATTCCTAGCAATACCCCTATTCTCACTCAAGTCTGCAGACCTCTAAAAAACATAGTGAATGTTAACCCCATATGTATAGATATGGAGATGTGGTTTATCACAATTCTATGGTCAACATTAAAGGGATTTTTCACCATTAAAATGATCATTTGTATATCAATTAAATCTTGATGAATTAAGCAATATGGCTACTGCTAGCAGCCAAAGAACTAGAAACCCCAAACTCAGTGCTAAAATGAAGGCAGAGTAAAACACCAGGTAGTAATAGCAGGTTGTTTTACTTCTTGATCCAGCTTAGTAGAAAGAACGTTTTTTTTTATCACTTTCCCCGCCGCTAGCTGGGAATAGCTACTGTAAGTTATTTAGTTGAGTTGTAAGCTATTTTAAAGTTTCTTCTTAGCAAAATGCTCTCTGGTATGCTGTGTGTGTAGTGTGTATGTGTCGGGCTTTTATTATGAAAGGGAGATCGCGACACGGAGGCAGACAGAATTGCATTGTAAAGCGAGGTTTATACGGACCCAATCCAAACACCGATGGTGTCATTATTCTACAGACATAACATTGCGCAATCCACATTTACTTCTTAATGATACATTAATCCAAAAATGTTTTCTATTGCAACTTTATATGCTTAGGTTTTAGTGAAAATGCATGTTTGGGAAGTGAGAATACAACCAGATAAATGACAGTTGGATTGCAGTGAAGGTTTGTAAATGGATGTTTTTATATAGTTTTGCTGCCATTTACTTCAACTAATAAAGACTCTTCTCCGTTTTTGGATTATTCGTTCCCCTTGCAGGCTTGCGAGAAAATTATTTTTTCTTCAAATGGTCATTTCTGGGGTGAAGTATTGCTTTCACTCCATATGTATAGATATGGAGGTTAAATGTGGTTTATCACATTTGCTATGGTCGATGTTTAGCTTAGTGCCACGTCCCAGTGCCATAAACAAAGTGTCATGAAATGCAGTGACATTGTAGCTGGAGGGCTGCGGGATGCTGCAGGCTCAATGGAGAGTTCTTCCAGCCTCCAGATTGAGTCTCAGCAGGTGTGAGAGATCACTCCCTCCACCACCGAGGATCTCTTGTGATGGATGACCCAAGCTCAAACTCAACACACCACGGGGGCCTTGGAGACACACCAAGGCCACCAGAGCAGGGTCGGCTTGTTTTTTTCTTTCACAGCACTGGAAATGTGTGACTATGAACAAATGTTCAAACATGTTTCAATCTGCATCACTAGTCAACAGAAATAGGTTTCCCAGCACTGTAAGAAATACCATGAGGAGATCCAGAATCCCTCTGTTCATTCTCCCACTGTGTCTACTCAGTAAGTAAGTGTTAGTTTTGGCTGTGGGTAGGTGGTGCTTAACAATGAACTATTTGTTATTCTCCACCCGAGTATGGATCTGCTGCTGAGTGGAGACATTTTCCTCCTGTTGTTGTGAGTTTGTCTGGATGGGACCTGGAGGTAAACACAGCTAATGAAGTGAGAGGTTTTAGCATGACTCATGCAAATTTTTTAGTGAAGTCAGTTCACATAGACATTTTTCCCTTCTCTTCACAAAACTGTGAAATCCTTCTCTCTTCTCTATGGCTTTGAAGCTGCACACAAGCTCTATTAAATTCCCAGATGTGGTAAATGGATGAATCTGATATTTGTAACGTCACATGCTTAATACTGGCAAGCAAGAAATGTAGGAGTAGATATTATGAATATGTGCCACTCTTCGTTTGCTTACTACAAAGAGAAGAGTGAAAAACAGTTGTTTTATAAGGAAAGAAATTGGGTTCTAGTGAACTGAAAGATGTGAGCATGCTGTATAATGAAAGCTGTCACAGAATTCATTTCTTTTGGTTATTTGACTAACAGTAAGAGAGCTCGGGTAGATTTATTAGATCCAGTTCTTTCTAGTGGACTTCAAAGCTCAAACCGTGTTTGGAAAGGTGAGTGAAGTCACCTTTCACACTCACCATGTGGACTATATTCATATCTTGAGCTCTGAATTTTTACCTGCAGGATGAAGCAGAGACTTCTTTATTACCCTTTTCAATTGTACGTTGTCCAACTCATGTAATACTTTCATATCTGGTTATTTCTTTACTTAGAAGATGAACAAGCATAATTCAAAATACAGGCCAAAATAAATAGATTTCTGTAACAAGCTACAGACTTCATTTCTTTTCATTTCAACATTTTGTGACCTCTAATCCAGTACTTTATACATGACAGCAACCAAAACATGTTCGATCTTTTCTCTTTTTTAAAACTGCCATAATCAATATTGCTATATTAATAATTTATCACATGACTATCTGTAATGTGAAAAGTGTCACTAGTAGTGATGAAGCTTCAGAGAATTATCTCCCGACTCTGCAGCTCCCCACAGCTCTACGGAGCAATTTACAGTCTTTCAGCTCATTGTTTTGGTTTTCTGACCTACAACTTAGTTGTTTTGGTTCGCTCTCACCACTCTTATCAGCGCCGTTTTCAACCGCACCATGCAGCTGTTTTAAGCAAAAAGGCCCTGATAAACAATCAACTGTATGCTACCTGCCCAGCACCATATGGCAGACACACAAAGATAGCAACTAGCTGATGAACAGTAGTCGGTGGAATCCAAATACTAACAGAGTGAATATTATATTTAGGAAATGGTAGGTGTCCAGAAACCCCAAATGAATCCTAATGTTGCTATGCATCTGACTGTTCGCTAAGAAGTTTGCCATATCAACTTCGAAGGTAATATTATGTCAGTGTTGTGTTTACAGCTTGTTGTTTCTGCCTTCAAAGTTGAATGACAGGAAATCGAACCAGGGTTGATGCAATCACAATTCATGGTACACTAGGTCACCGCAATGCCTCTTTTTGTCTTCTAAAGGTTCTTAATATGGAATTTAGAGCAGCTATGAACATGGAGATGCTGAGCGGGCTGCTAGCAGCAAGTGGTGCTAACAGCACCAACAGTGCTGACAGAGCTAACAGTGTTAACCTGAGGGGGAACCAGAGAGTGGGCGTTATGCTTCCGCAACAACGCTGTGGGTTGGAACGGCGTTAACAGCCGTATTGGAGCGGCCTGCCATTAGCTAGCAACGCACAAGTCTGACCGGTAAGCTGACTCAATAACGTCAGCTACCCAGGAAAAGTTACTCTAAAGTTAGCTAAGATTGGCTACAGTAAGCTATTTGTAATACCAGACCAAGTAAGGCTGTAGCAGGAAATGAATGTATTAAAGTGGGTAACGGTGTGTTCTGTCAATTTCCATTTATAAGAGGAAGAATGTTTTCTCACACAGGAAGCTGGCATTGGTACAACCAAACTATGAGGAAGTATCAGACAGTGTGTCCATGTAAAGGTGTTGCGGTTGATTCATTTGAATAATTGAATGATTTTGGTGTTGTAGCCTATGCTAAACAATTTATTAAAACTAGCTGAGTTTGACTTCTACATAGTCAAGCAACTGAATTGACCATTGAAATAGCATATTAGCTAATTCGCTAATTCCACATGCTAACTTCCTATGACATACAGTGCTTATAGTCTGTCCGAAATCTGGCACAAAAGTTCACATTTTTCAACGTACTTGAGGCAAATTCCTTACCGAAAAACAAACGGAAGGAAGAGTTTTGCAAACACATCAGAGATCACAGACGTTCCCATAGGAATGAATAGACTTGCAGGCAAACAGAGCTATGTGGAAACGAGGCTTAATACTATTATGTTATTATGTTTCATTTCAGTGCAGTTTTGGCAGAATTGTGTACCAGTACTGTTTCTGCCTCACTCCAAACCCACAGTTCCCCTCAGGAGGATCTTATTTAATCTGAAAAGAAGTTCTCTGTGCATATATATATAATTTACCAGCTGAATAAATGGGATCCTGCGTGGAACAGAAGTTTTACTGCTCTGTTATTGAAATATAGTCTTAGCCATAGAAGAGGAGGTGGTGCTCAATTAGTATTCATAGCAGATCTGTAGTGATAGCAATCTAAGATTACACTGCTCACTGGAATTTATAGCTTCATGCACACATGCACAAGCACCTGCTTTATTCTTCCCTTAAATTCAAAGGAATGATGGTCTTTAAACACTCAACTGTGATGATGAAAGCATGCAGAAAGCAACAAATCTGCAGCACACATGAGCTGTTTATGCAGAAAAATCTTTTAAAAGTTTAGAAAATGAGTCTTTACTCTGCTACATAACAGTCCTCTTGAGTTTGCTGTGCGTGGGGATCCGGTATACGTGCTGCTTCCTCTTGAGTTGTTTACAAATGCTGTGGCAGGCAGGGAGAGGCCAGAGAGCTCTTTTTAACACCAGTGCCAGGATTGACATTAATATAAGCAGTGGTAGCCCTCCCATCACACTCTCATACTCGCATGCATGGACAACACAGACATTTCTTGGTAAGTCTGAGCTTGAGCTTACTTGCCATACATCTGCAGAGGAGGGATGAAGTGGTGTTAATGTGGAATACTGAGTGTATTCATGCCATGTAGCACCCAGCGGTTTCACATTTGAGCCCAGTTACAGTGTTTTGACCCCTGGACAGACATATCAAGCCATCTGGAGGAGAAGGAAGGTTACACAATAGGGGATCAGCTGTGTACCTCGTATTTAAATACCATTCTGCTCTACTGTTTGGTTTCATGTTGGGGGATTATGTTTAGCATTCCGGGTGCTGGGTCATGAATCAGCCAACAGAACAGAAAAGAGTTGCATTAAGCTTAATAACACAAGCATGGCACGGCGACAAGATCACTCCGTGTTTTTTATGCCGTCCTGCCCCACATGGCAAAGCTGTGCCCTTGCAGTCAGATCGACTTTTTGTGAAATTCAATTACACTCTGAAATGAACAGCCAGTGCTTGTGGATAGAATAGGTTTTAGAGTGAGAGCCATCCATTGCAGTGGGAATGTGTCACATTTCCATGAATACTGAATGAAGTGTGCTACAGTAGGCAGGCAGTCCCTGTCATTGTGATTTGTATTTTCATCCCCCCCTTTGCTCCTCTTCCATTTGGACTGTAACCTTCTCTCCCGCCCGATGCATGCTCCTTAAACTAGATTTCTGACTTCGCCCCTCGTCCGTGTTTGTGAGATACATCCCTGGGCAGGCATTGCAAAGGATGATGTCAGATTATGCAAACAACATGCATCATCGTCACAATATATTATCAGAAACATTAGCATATACAAGCTTGAATACATCCTCAAAACACATGAACTCCCATCAAAGTGTATGCACAGCCGGATTTCGTACAAACCCTCTATTGAGAAGCCCTCAAGCCTGTTTGCCAGAAATGATGTCAATGTAGTCATGGCAACTATTCTTACACATTACCCCATGCTTCTCCACAGTTAGAGTAGCACTCAAGTCTCATCTCTTAAATGGCAATGAGGATTCTTTTTTTTTTTTTATAGTTGGTAGTTGAAAATGCAGAGGAGGGAGAGCAGCGTACGGGCTACAGAGACACGTGATGGAGAAGAGAAAGAGAGGAAGTTGCTTGTTGGGGTTAACCCATTGCTTCATTCTGCCGTGACCAGGATGGGGAAACAGAATGAGAAGATCCTTCATGTGTGGAGAGGGTAATGATAAATGTTGCTCTCTAATTCACTCCATATATGTATTGTAAACTTCCTAGTGGGAACTCACGAGTCATTCGCTTTATATGTTGAATATTCAGTGAATCACTCAGAAAAAGTGTCATATAATTTTGATGTGGACAAGTCTGTTACCTCCCCTCCACCAGCAGCAGCAGCAGCAGCAGCCAGTGCTCTCTGGTTCAGAGAGCTGACACAGTCCTGTTGGTGTAACAAGAGAAGGTGGAGCCATATTTCGCTGATGGATGTCCTTTGATAGAAATGGAGAAAGGTGATAGGCTGGGCAAAAAAGAGCGTGAGAACACAAAAAAGAGCCGCGGTGCAGAAAAATTAGTGTTTCAGGGCCCGCTGTACTGTATGCAACTGCATCAGCAGCTCAATGCTGTAATCTCCGGGGAGGGGAGAAGGAGAGTAATTGTGACATTGCTTTTTGGCTGGGAATTGCTACTCAGTGCAATTCAGCCCAGTAATCAGAAAGCATTGGGGTGAATACTCAACGCGGTCAATTCGGTCAATTCAGCCGGTTTGGATGATGAATGGAAATGGCAAAAGCTAACTGCAATACACCTGAATGATAAAGTAAAGGATTTCCTCATGGGCTCCCTTCTGATGTCACTAATAGCAGAGAAGCCTTACTCTTATGGTTTATCATTGATTCTCTACCAGGCTTCTTGTTATACAGATCTTTCATATATTCTATGAACAGTATTAGCAACAGACTAACAGACATCTCACTTTATTCTGAGGCTTTGGTTCACACCAGTGCATTTCATGATGTTACATTGTTAAAGGTTCAGTTTGTTCATATTTTGGAAAAATACATTTTGGCACTAAGTAGTATCTAGCCATGCAGATAGTTTTGATTTATTACCTCTGCCAGGGAGGTTTGGGTTTGGTTTGTCAGTTTGTCAGCAGGATTATGACAAAACTACCAGCCCAATTTTCATGAAACATGGAAGAGTGTAGCCTGGTACGAGGAAGAACCCATTAAAGCGAATCCAAATCACGTGACGGATACACAGATTATTTTTCACTTATGGAGGACTGCTCTCTCTGAGTGCCCTTTTAGTTATTGTTGTGATTAATATTGTGATTTCGAAATAATGCTATTATTGGAACTACTTTCTGCTAAAATAGTCCATGACAACTGTTGATAGTGTGTGCTCTCATTTGTAAATGTTGTGAGCACTGAAAAACAACATTAACCTTAACTCTACTGGGGTGGTGAGATGGATATCTTAAAACCTGGGCACATGAGACTGAAACTATCTGCATGGCTAGATATCCGTAGAGGTTAAAAGAAGTATTTACTTTAGATGAAAGAACTCGCTACACCGCTTTCATGTCTGTACGTTTAGTATGGAGCTGGAGCCAGGAGAGGTAGCATGTCTGTGTTCCCTCAGATCAGAACCAGCGGCGGTGCAAGGTCATTGTTCCCAAGACTTTTCTGTTTTTTGATTCTTTGACTTCTTTCACCGTGGAGGCACGCAAGTTTTCAACAATTCAAGTTAACACAGGGTGAGCAATTGATACATAAATGGTAATTTTGAGTAGTATTCCTTTAATGCTAATCATCAACCTGAATAACATACAGCCATCAACATTTCTGTAGGTGCTATTACTGTAATGAATGAGAAACGTTAGCTCTAAAACCAGCTTTTACAGATGTGTGGCTTCTAACTTTGTAACAGCTAATGTAAAATAAAGACTCTGGTTCGGTGACTTGTGACCATGTTGCTTGCAGTTTGTCAGACGATAAGCCTCTACATAATCTGAAGTTTGATCTTAGTGGGTTAGCTCCCCTCCTACTATCTCTCACCATCCAAAACCAACGTCATGTGTCTCTTTGTTACGCCACCTCTTATAAGTACAATACAAAAGGCCACACAAGGCCTCTCCAGTGCTCGCCACGATAAAGCTGAGCTGTGTCAATCCCACAAAGCTGCTGGTGTTGGGAAATATCCACTGCCTGGTGGGACACAGAGTCTCAGTCTCCACACCAACAGCTTAGCTTACAATGTGAGATAGGAACATTCCTACATCCTGGTTATTGATGCAATACGAGTTGTAGTAAATACTACTGTAGACACACCACATATTTGAACTTCTTTCATTCACAATACCATCATGCTAAATGATGTTTTTAGCCAGGTTACCAACAGAGCTCAAGACCTTCATGGTGCCAAGAGAATGAATCCTATTGACTTTGCTGATCTAACTTTGATCCCTGAATGTTTGCCACCAGCAGGTGTTACTTATTCTCTCAAATATCTCAACATCTACATCCACATCAAACATCATTGGCACAACATTTTGTACAGACATTCATGGTACCCAAAAGATTAATCCTACTGACTTTGAGGATCCTCTGAGGATCACCGTCAGGTTGACATTTTAGTTTTTTTGTGAAAAATCACAACTGTTTGATGGATTGTACCCAAATTGTTATAACAGTGGTGCTCTCATGATGACTTCTCATCTAGTGCCATCATCAGGTCAAAATGAATGACATTCCCATCAGCCTCAGCTGTATTTGTGTTTAGAGCTAATTAGCTCATTTTAGCAGGCTAACACGTCAAACGAAAGATGTGATACAGTAGTGCAGGGGTCGGGAACCTTTTTGGCTGGGAGAGCCATAAAAGCCAAATATTTTTTTTATGTATTTCATTGAGAGCCATATAAATTTGAATGCAACTTTATGCGTGCATTTTTTAAGAATAACATGTCTCCGAGTACTAATAGAGGTATCAGTGTTGCATTGAACAGGAGCTCTTTTATTAAATAAACTAAACGCTTAAGTTATTTATCTCATTTATGTGCACGTTTCAGTGTTTACTGCACGGGTGTCAAACTCAAGGCAATTATATCCGGCCCGCGAGAAAATATCATATCTGTCATAACTGGCCCGCCGGTTTTGGTAATTAAATCAATGCATGGCACAACCACGGGAAAAGACATTCGAGGAAGAATCTAAATATGTGAATGAAATGAAAGTTTTTGGAAAGCAAAGGGAAAGACACCACAGATCTCTGGGACGATGTGAGCTGGACTGTTTGTGCGACACAACGAAGCATCTCACTGTTAAACCTGCAGCTTCAGGGCCGTGTGATCACGGACATGTGTGATGCAGTGAGAGCTTTCCAAGCCGAGCTGCCTGTGGGAGACTCGGATGCAGAAGGAAACTTTGGTCACTACGTGTTTCCAAACACTGACAAACATCTCCACCGCTGTGTTCCTGACAGCATTCTGCTGATCAACTGAGAGCATTTGCCGACTTTGCAGCTCAGATATTTAAATTGAACTGCTCAGCAATCCGTTTGCAGTTGACTTAAATATGTTCCATATCTTTTTGCACTTTATGTGTACCCTGTTCAATAAATGTGGACCGTGTTTGGCCCTCGACGTAGTCCCAGTTTTTAATGTTGGCCCTCTGTGAATGAGTTTCGGTCTACTGCTTGCTTTGCGCAGTCTCGCGACGGGCGGGGCTCCGCCCCCTACACACACACACACACACACACACAGTGGAGGAAAGGAGAGGGCAGAACTAAAAAAAAATCCGCTGCTAAATGTTTTACTTTAAAATAACACAGTATAATTATTTATTACTTGTTAAGTTAAAAAATGTCAGCTCAAAATTGTTTGCGAGCCATATCGCGTTATCGAAAGAGCCATATATGGCTCGCGAGCCATAGGTTCCCGACCCCTGCAGTAGTGTGTAGCTAAAAGCAAAAGTTTACTTTTGTAACCTTTATAAAGCACCGCTTCAGACTCTTAGGGCCCTTCCCAACTACCTCTTTGGTCCCGCTTTTGGACTTTTCAGGTGTTACGTTTTTGGATGGTTTTAACAATTTGACCAATCAGTGGATGCCTTCAGAGCAGACAGCTGATGGGAGCAGAGAAAAAAATAGTGTGTTTTAATTTTATATGAATAAACCTTGCAGCTCCTCAAGATCCAAGTAAACTTGTGTTTCTTGCTTCTCAAATACTGAGTAAAGTGAAGTGGATTAGCCTCGAAGTGAGCATCAACTTCAGCCTTGGAGGCGCAACAAAGTTTCCTCTGTGCTTCTAGACCACGATCTGGAAGCTGAAGCAGGAATGGTCAGAAACTGTCAGAACAGGAAGAAAAAAAATAACGTAACAAAACAAAATAAGCCGCAGGAGCACATGGGGAGAAGAGGAGCTCAAAGGTTTAATTGGCATTTGGTCCGGCACCAAGGTGCTTCTGGAAAACCATCCGGCACCTCAGGAGGGGGAAGCGAGGAACCATCCAAGCTGTGTACATCAAGGGTGGGACCCTACTGACTTCAACTGAGAAGGTTATCGGCCGGTGGAAGGAGCACTTTGAGGAACTCCTGAATCCGACTAACACGCCCTCTATGGTTGAGGCAGAGCTGGAAGCTGATGGGGGATCATCGTCAATTTCCCTAATGGAAGTCACTGAGGTAGTCAAACAACTCCACAGTGGCAAAGCCGCAGGGGTTGATGAGATCCGTCCAGAAATGCTGAAGGCTTTGGGTGTTGAGGGGCTGTCTTGGTTGACACGCCTCGTCAACATTGCGTGGAAGTCTGGGACAGTGCCTAGGGGTTGGCAGACCGGGGTGGTGGTTCCCCTATTGAAAAAGGGGGACCAGAGAGTGTGTGCCAACTACAGGGGTATCACACTTCTCAGCCTCCCTGGTAAAGTCTACTCCAAGGTACTGGAAAGGAGGGTTCGGTCGGTAGTCGAACCTCTGATTGAAGAGGAACAATGCGGATTCCGTCCTGGTCGTGGAACAACGGACCAAGTCTTCACTCTCGCAAGGATCCTGGAGGGGGCCTGGGAGTACGTCCATCCGGTCTACATGTGTTTTGTGGATCTGGAGAAGGCGTATGACCGGTTCCCCCGGGTGATACTGTGGGAGGTGCTGCGGGAGTATGGGGTCCCTGTACGCCCAAAGCGAGAGTTGTGTCCGGATACTCGACAGTAAGTCGGACTCGTTTCCCGTGAATGTTGGCCTCCGCCAGGGCTGCACTTTATCACCAATCCTGTTCGTGATTTTCATGGATAGGATATCGAGGCGTAGTCGTGGAGGAGAGGGGTTGCAGTTCGGTGACCTGAGGATCTCATCGCTGCTCTTTGCAGATGATGTGGTCCTTATGGCATCATCGGTCTGTGACCTTCAACAGTCACTGGATCGGTTCGCAGTCGAGTGTGAAGCGGTTGGGATGAGGATCAGCACCTCCAAATCTGAGGCCATGGCTCTCAGCAGGAAACCGGTGGATTGCCGGGTAGGGAATGAGCCATTACCCCAAGTGAAGGAGTTCAAGTACCTCGGGGTCTTGTTCGCGAGTGAGGGGACAATGGAGCGATTGGCCGGAGAATCGGAGCACCGCACCGTTGTGACGAAAAGAGAGCTGAGCCAGAAGGCAAAGCTCTCAATCTACCGTTTGATCTTTGTTCCTACTCTCACCAATGGTCATGAAGGCTGGGTCATGACCGAAAGAACGAGATCACGAGTACAAGCGGCCGAAATGGGTTTTCTCAGACGGGTGGCTGGCGTCTCCCTTAGAGATAGGGTGAGAAGCTCAGCCATTCGTGAGAGACTCGGAGTAGAGCCGCTGCTCCTTTACGTTGAAAGGAGCCAGTTGAGGTGGTTCGGGCATCTAGTAAGGATGCCACCTGGGCGCCTCCCTAGGGAGGTGTTCCAGGCACGTTCAGCTGGGAGGAGACCCCGGGGAAGACCCAGGACTCGGTGGAGAGATCATATCTCCTCTCTGGCCTGGGAACGCCTCAGGATCCCCCAGTCGGAGCTGGAGGATGTGGCCCGGAGAAGGGAAGATTGGGGTTCCTTACTGGAGCTGCTGCCCCCGCGACCCGATCCCGGATAAGCGGTAGACGATGGATGGATGGATCTTTATAAAGAGTCAGTTGGAAAAAACTCCAAAAAGAAATTCAAGAGAGCATATTAGACGAGCCCGTCTACAAACCCAATGAATTGCATAGTATAGTATCACATAGGTGATGATGACAGGATGATTGCAACGTTAAACCAAAACTAATGTATGTCAAATGTATACAATGTAACTAAAACACAAACCTTGGTTCGGACTTTCAGGTGTGAAAGGCCCTTTTTCAATTTTTTGTGTATATTCACCGAAACCCGTCTTGGCTTTAGATTTGTCCATATTCCAACCTGCAAAGCAAGTGTTGACTGTATGTGTGTAATAAGCGTTTAGTGTGTGCCTCGGCTTACAGAGGTGCAAATAAATAAGCTTTTGTACGTACAGCCCAGTGAAGCTAACCTTCTCCCTCTGAGCTGAGTCCTGTCAGGCATTTACTTAGCGCAGTGTTTGCTGTCTGCAAGGACCTGCGGTGTGGGGGGAGAGACACCCACAGCCCTGAACTGGGATCAGGCCTTGTAAGAGCCGACAGTTTGGGAAGAATGTCACAGGGAAGTGGTGAGTGATTCCATGTCGGTGTGAAAATCCATTAATCACAAATTTGCCCTGATTGAAATGAGAGCTCAAAGAATGAACCCAAACATGCCTCTCTATGCCTGATCCCCCACCTCTGACCATTTTGTCCTCCACTCTCTTGTGTAAGCATCTTTGCTCCGTAATATTTGCCCTTTTCCCAGAGACAGTTTGCTTTTCTTATCTGTACTTCTTTCCATAAAATGTTCTATATTTTTTCCCGTCTCTGCACTCACAGTGTGAGTGGCTGAAGTCTGGAGCGATGCCAATACAAACAGCTAGGGCAAACCTGCTTTCAGAACAGGGTCCATAAAAGCACAAGAGTGAGTGTGTTCGTGTGTGTGTGTGATTCACTCACATGACTAAGTCCAGGACACGGTGCCATGTGTCTTTGAGGTCAGCGTGTACATCCTCAATTTAATTTGAATAGGGCAGGATCAACTAACCACACAAACACAAATATGTATGTTTTCCCTTTTCACTGGGTTGTTATCATGTCTGCTTATTCTAACATCAGCACACATCACACACACATGCTGCATTAATCAGCTCTGTTATTGATAATTGCTCTGAGGCACGCTCATTACCCACTATTATAGCAGAGTGGTGATAAGACATCTGCACCAGCAGCACACAACAACAATTTACCTATAGGAATAACATTTCCCAAGGTAAGCTTATAGGACAAACAATGAGAGAAATTACCTTATATTTACATTTTTAATCTATTTGTTTGTTTTAAGAATCTAGTGCTGATCAAGCAGGAATATTTGATCTATTCATCTAAATGGCGCATGTCTTAAATTGATTAAAATCATATCTTAGATACAAACAACATGTCTGCTAATCATTAATCCCATGCTGCAAATAAATCTTTACAAGTCATGTTGTTATTGAGTCCCACTCATCGTTTGGTTTGGTCTGCTACTTCATTAAGATTATTTCAGTCTATTTCCCAAACAAATCGATTTATTTCAAGAATATTCCAGAAATGTGTAGCAGATTGCTTCCGGAAAAAATAATCTTAAAAGAAGTGTACTGTGGCTTATTTTTAAAGTTCCATTGGAGACAGCACAACAACCTATGACATACAGTATATCATCTTACAACGGCAATGTGGTGACAGAGCGATATTCACATTCATTTGGACTCATCCTTTAAGCTGTTTTGGTCTCCACTAACTCCCGGGGGAATCTGGCTCTTTAGCTGCTAAATGCTCCACAATGTTCACCAGACATTTGCTAACTTTAGAGCTGGAAACAGCTGCCTGCTGCGGCTAATAAAAGAGGTTGATGAGAGTAGTGAGACTTCACCAAAGTGGTAAAGTTGGCCGTACTAAAACGCTTCGTAGAGCTGAGGCTGACTCTCTGTGGGTGTGTCACTATGAGCAACAACTTGCTCTTTACACATAGCCATGTTTTCTATTGTTAACACAACACGCTGTGTTTGTTGGTGGGAAGCTGATGAGGGATCATGTTCTTGTTACGCTATAGTGACTCGTACTGGTTGGGTGGGATGTCAGCATGGAGCCTAGTGGCATCTAGAGGAGACAACGTGAAAGTCTCTGTGCATTAGTACTGCTAAACTGAGCTGTGTTCAAATACAAAGTCATTTCAAGCACCTTTAACTTGAGTTTTAGAAGTTTCATTGCTCACATCAAGCTAAAGAGGCGTACATCTCATCCAAATGTTTAATGTAGCGTCAGATAGTGTGTTGTAGTGTGCTAGATATTTCTGAAAGCTTATGCTTGCTGACTTTACTGGCCTATTTCTTACTTTATTCTAGCAAATATGACTAGACTACAACATATTTTGATTGTGTCTAAAGGGAGTTTTGCAGGGTAGAAGCTCAGATGTTGGCACTCTCATCTTTCCCCGGAGATAATTCTGACTCTCAATCAACCTGTTCTGTTTATTGTAGAAATAATGATGGAAATACGTGAATGTGGCTCCAGAGAGAACTAATCACACTGAGCAATCTGCAGCGAGCCTCCAAATCCAAACCTGCATCTGTGCTCCTGAACAAGACAGATTGCTGTCGTTAATGCAAAGTACAAAAAAGAAAATGATGCATGGATGTCACTCAAGCTGCTTAAAAAACTACATCCAACAACAGTGAGTCATCGCGTCAAACTCCGGAGGAAGAGCATGAGAGATGAGGGGAGAGAGAGAAGAGGAAGCGAGACGGATTGTCACATCATCCACACCCTCAACTCCAACACAAGATTTGATTATTATTTGTAATAATACGCTCAGAGCTTCTTTCCCCTGCTTTGAAGTTAGAGCTTGAGTTGTGAATTCTGGAGCAGCATCTGCCTGTAAATTTTCCTGACATGCAAACCCAGAGGCAAATATAACCCACGAGCTGAGAGACCAAGCTTTAGTAGAGATGTTACATCTTGTTTTGTGCTACTAGAGCCAACGCTTGCATATATTTTCAACATTCATTCAGGGGAAACTAGCCCGATGAACACAACAGCCGTTGCCTATCAGTAAAGCCGCACACTTTCTCAGCAGGACAGTGGGCAGCTTATGCAAGCAGAGCTCCACTTTCAACAGCAGCTGTTATCGAATCCTAATTCACAATCCCATCTTGTGTTTGTGTATCCATGTATTCATCATTGGCATAGGGCAGACTGAGCACAGGATCATAATTGTGTGCAGCCACTGGTGCTGTGAGTGATTTGAGGAGGAGTTGTCCTCTTCAGTGGAGTGGAGTTGACACAAAGCAGTATTGTTCAGCAACGTGCTGATATGAACTTTCCAGTTATCCATTTTCACTTTAGCAATAATAAAATATGGAAGGGTCACTGAGAGGAATCAATAATGTGTTTCTAGTGGGAATCAGAGTATGTGATGAGAGAGGTTTGTATTTCACCGGGCCAGACCGGGGTGAAACTCCAGCCCAGGTCTCTGTGGGGAATGAGGCTGAATGCTCCCTATTCATGGAGCTCTCTCTCTCTCTCTCTCTCTCTCTCTCTCTCTCTCTCTCTCTCTCTCTCTCTCATTCCCATAACATATTAACTGTCTGTTTCCTGGGGCAGACCTGGGTTGTTGTTGTTTTGCTAAATGTTGAGGGGAAAGTTCTGAGTATGGAAATAGTTGCCATTTGTTGACCAAACTTGGACATCTTTGGGCACATCACACATGGAAGTGAAGTCTGAGCACTTTGATTAAGATTTGGCACGGACACGAGAGCAGGAAAAGAGGAAGTGATGGATGAAATAGATGAGACCGAGGTCGACTGACACTTAACACTTAACTTAACTCTTTTCCTTTCATAAGCAACAAGCAAGCTCCCTCTTCCTCAGTTTCCTCAGCTTTATTTAAACTGGCGTGTCTGGTCGCTTATGGTGACTCGCAACAGGCTTCAGGTCATTTTCAATGGAAGTGACATGAAGCTACAAACTGAAAGCCAACACAAATCAAAATTGACCTGACCTCAACTTTTTTCACTGCTTCAATGACCCTGTAAAGCAGTGGTCTTCACTATGTTTTACATGAGATCCACATTGATAGGACAAAGTCAATAGGAGAGCCACTTTTACCGCAAAGTATGAAAAGCAACATCCAGTCATAAAAAGCATGTCTGCTTATTAATGTCTGCTTAGTCACCCCACCCAGAACATACAATGCAGCCAACCAATACATTCAATAAAAACAGGATTAGCTTAATACTGGGATGATGTTGTCAAACGCACAATTTGAGTCTGAGAAGTTTTTTTTGCCCGAGCCAAAATCGATGCGATGCTTTGTTGGCCAGAAAGAGAAGAAAGCTGCTCTATTTTATTTACTCATTTCTCTTCCAGGTGCGTAAGTTTCGTTGAATTTTGGATGCGTCGTTTGGAAATGCAGCTCCAAATGTCTTCGCTTGAAACCAGAGCGGGTTTGTTTGCATATTAAGCACAAAGGGTCCTGAAAATGAAATTTCCTTTGCTCGTCTTGTATGGCTCGTGCCTTTCTTTTTCTTTTTTAGCGGGAGCAGCTGCTGTCTGTCCACAAACCACATCTCCAGCATCTTCCTCTCGATTTGCGGTTGTTGGATGCTCCAAAAACAAATCTTATTTTTCCTCGTTTGTCACGCTTTGTTTCTGTCCACCTGGTGTGCAACTATTTTTATAAGAAATCGATCAATTTTACGTCTGTAGAAACACACGCGAACTAGCATGAAATGGTGAAACGAGTCGACCGGAGCCAAGCTAAGGCGAGTATGAAGTGCCAGGTTGGTCGTAGTATCCTCCAATTTAAATGTTCAAATTTAGCGATATAAATTGTTTTTTAGCAAATGTCCATATTCATAAGCATGCTGATGTTAACATATTTTTAATGACCTTAAGTTTATTTAGTTCTATACTAGCCCACCACGTATCTACCCGTCCAAGAGCACATTCACCATTGTAGCGCTGATAGACCGCCAAAACTGGCAACTCCGCAGTGAGTCAGTGTCTGTCCGAGCAAGTTTAAATATCTTGTTTCTAGTCTATATTTGCATCTTTTATCAATTATTTGTATTATTTGTAGGCTAATAGAGCAGACTCAGTGTTTTAATGGGTTATATGTAATAACCCTGCTTGTTTTTAGTGTTTTTATGAAATATCTGTATTGACTCCATAATCATATCTATGGAGGAATCAGAGTTTCGGGCTTCCGGTGGAATCGCAATGCATGCTGAGGTGGCAAGACTAGAAAAGTGAGCACCAACTCCACAAGGGCCGCCATAATGGATTTATTCTCTATGTGTTTACATTTTATTTAGCTTATTCTTCAAGCGTTTTTACATTGTATTGGCTAGTTTTTAGTGTGTAATCATCGCTCTTCTAGTTATGGGATTTGGACACCGACATTGTGTGGCGAAAGGATGTTCAAACAGTGGGAGAAAGCTAAATAAATGGGCAGAATCTCATTGTGAGCTTCACGATTGCAAAAATTGCGACTGCAAGCTTATTCTTCAAGCGTGTTGTAAACAAACCTACTACTTTACAATGAGTTCTGAACTCCTTTCTTATGATGAGGTTCAGATGTGGAAAGTCGAAGCTTTGAAAGTATTTTGCCGCAAGCGGAATTTAAAGGTTTTAGGAACAAAACTCGAGCTTATTGCCAGGCTGTTTGCTGCATCAGAGATGGGCATTGAGGAGCAACCAACATTTCTGTGAATTTCAATCACAGAAAAAGAAAAGACTTAAGCTTTTGGTTATGCCGAGTGGCGTTTCAGTGCCTGATCTCTTGACATTGCAGGATGGCTGGGTCAATGAAAACAACAGCATGACTTCTTGGCCCCCTATATACCTCAGCGATATAACATTATTTTTAATGTCTGACCACCCAGGGAACAATGTCGAGGTTCATAAACGAACTTTGAACGAATACAAAGAAGGCAAAGCATTTAGACTGTTTGACTCTGGCTGGTTGAAACAAATATCTTTCAATCCTCTCGCAGAGTATTGCTTTTTGAAAGCAAAATGTACTCATTCAATGAAGATTTCCCATACGCCACATTCGGCATGGATCTGCGCAGTCAAGAAAACTGGCGATATCATAAGTGCTTATTGCAGTTGTGTTGCAGGGTAAGCTATTATAAATATATACCTAACTTGTGTTTGTTATACAACTCAATATATAGAAAGTACATTTGTCAATATATAAATCAAGTAGATAGACTACATACCCCAGGTCGAGTTCAGGATCAGGGAATTCATTTGTTGGTTTTCCTTGCATGAAATGCTCACTGCAAATTCGCGAAGATTTCTTGGTCTTCCAAGACTTCCCATTGTAATCCTGTCTCTTTACAGCTTTGTTCCATGCTAGCCTTCTATCATTGTTCTTTAGTGCGGTTGGAAATGGTAATAGTTCGGGGGCTTGCAGTCGCAATTTTTGCAATCGTGAAGCTCACAATGAGATTCTGCCCATTTATTTAGCTTTCTCCCACTGCTCGAACATCCTTTCACCACACAATGTCGGTGTCCAAATCCCACAACTAGAAGAGCGATGATTACACACTAAAAACTAGCCAAATACAATGTAAACACGCTTGAAGAATAAGCTAAATAAAATGTAAACACGTAGAGAAGAAATCCAATATGGCGGCCCTTGTGGAGTTGGTGCTCACTTTTCTAGTCTTGCCACCCCAGCATGCATTGCGATTCTACCGGAAGCCCGAAACTCCGATTCCGTCTATCACCCCTTTATTTAGCCCACTGCCACGCGAGCCACCAATTAAAACTTGGCGAGACGCAGGAGGCTCGCAATGAGTAACACTGCTGTAAAGCATCAACAGCAATGAGCAATTTGTTTTTATTTCCCCTTCTATCTCCCTTGTTTTATTCCTCTAAAAAAAGGAATTTCTACTATTGTGTGCCGTCGTGCTGCTTTCGTTGCTCATAGTAGTAGTTATTGACCTTCATTATGATGATGGACATCATTAAATAATTATTAAATATACATTTTAGCTGTCTCTATTTGTGTGTATTGATGATTTATCAGGGCGGCGTGTGTGTAATGCACAAAGTGCTTGTTTATTTCAAGTCCTCAATGTAGTCCACAAGTTTCACATATGACAAAAACTCAATGATCAAGAAAATAAGACACAGTGTCCGCATAGCATAGCTGAGCATACACCACACTCTCGTGTATGTGAGAGCGTGTGTGTGTCTGTATGTGTGTGTATGCAGGTCTCTGTATGAGGCTGTGGCTACCTACTGAGTTCCTCTTTAGTTTCCACCCTGTGCTCAGTTTCACTCTATTTCAGAGTTGGCTAATTAATCATGCATTATTGAGAGACAGAAGCAGGGAGTGTAATAGCCTTCACTGCAGTCCCAGCACAATACAGAAGCAGATCTTAATGACCTGTGTGTGTGTGTGTGTGTGTGTGTGTGTGTGTGTGTGTGTGTGTGTGTGTGTGTGTGTGTGTGTGTGTATGAGGGGTGCTCAAGGTCAGGCAGACACTGACTTTGAGTGCCTTTGTTTTTCCTGGCTGTGTTTAAAGACAAGTTCCCCCAAACTACATTTAGATTTGGCATCTGGCATATTAATTCTCCTCTATTGTATCAGGGGTATCGTGATGCTGCTCTGTATCCTCAGTGTCCCTCCTATGTGTTTACAGTCTTTTGCTCACACACATTTGCTTGTATTTGGTTGTCTGGGATGAACAAACCCTGCGATTGTAGTGACTGAAGACAGTTGACAGTTGTCTAATCCCTCTTCGCTGGTTAGCCGCAGTTATCTAGTTAGCTGTCAGCGGCGAGCAGCCTGGCAGCGCCACGGGTCACCTGCACTCTCCGTTTCAAAAGCTTCCTTCATCTCGCTCTTTCTCTCACATCAGACAGCAGGACAGGCTGCCAAACTGCCAATGTTCTTTCGTGCACCCCCACACCTCCACCCACACCCCTCCCTCCCATTTTCCTCCTCCCCCTTTCCTCCTCCCTCCCCTAGTAGATAACGTGGGGCAGCATACACATGGAGCCAGAGCTACGCCGCTGCCTCCCCCACCCCATCTCCCCTGCTTCACAAACAGACATGCTCTCTCTCGCCCTGCACACACACACACACACACACACGCACACGCACACGCACACGCACACGCACACACACACATGGGTTCTTGGCAGGATGAAGCCCTTGCTTCAAGGGTTTAATCAGAGGCAAAGGAACTCTCGTCTGCAGGCAGCCGCTCTGAGCAATAACACATAAACCGATGTGGTGGAGCAGCCCACTTTGCAATCAGACAACATTTGGAATACTAATCAAATATGAGGCAGAAAATTTGGAGGAGCCATCTGCCCATTGATTAGCAGGACACCACAGAGATTACTCTCCTCTCGGATGGTGCACATGAGATGCATATCAGAAACAATATTGATTGCACTGTAAGACAGTCTTAAGGAGGAAGGGGGTCCTCCTTTTGTGGTAAATTAGTATGACATCTGTATGTGTACAGCGCATACTGGTGACATTTTACACTCCATTAATATACAACATAACACAAAACATTCAGACCTGATCCTTTTTTTCTTTGGAAATAACCTTAAGTGAATGCAGGTATCTAAAGGCATCAATATGCTTCAAATGCAGTGCTTGTTCAATGGTCAAACAGTGTCTTCATTCTTTAAGTATGTATTTAGGTTATTACAAGTTAAGTCTAATTTTGGTAAACATATTTTCTATCATACTTTGTACTCAATAAAATGCTATCTACAGTATATATCCCAATATTAAAAATGACAAATTTGCTTTAAGGAGCTTTACAATCTGTGCAGCATATGACACCCTCCGTCCCGAGACCCTTGCAGCGGACAAAGAAAGACTCTCCAAAAGAAACCTCACAAACCTCAGAAGTTATATATGATATCTGGGAGCGTAGTGACATCGCTTAGAAGTTTGATGGGGAAAGAAACACCAGACAGATTGTAAACAAACCCTGTGATTAAACAGACTTATTTGGAAAAGTAAAAGAAGACTTAACAATAAAAATATTAGCATCTGTCACAGTTTACAGACCAACTTCCTTGTACTATTCCCAAAATAAGACCCAAACTGTAAAACAACAAAAATAAGTAATGCATAATCATTTGGAATAATCCCTTAAATATGACACATTACCTACACACATTATTACTGGCATTGTGATAACTCTTCCTGAGATCCCTGTTATTTTACAAGCAAGATCAGTTGACCTTTGACCCCTGACACACATGATCCTTCACAACAGCTCTATTTCGACCTCCAGCTCTCCTCCATGTTCAGCCCTGTCTCACTCCCAGGGGTTTTTCACTGCCTTTCACTTCGTGTCTGTATGAGATGCACCGGGCTTTCAACTAACTGCAATGTAAACCCATCTGCAGCATTGAAGGACCAACATATTTCTCAACTTCAGAGCATGACTGAGGCGTTTCTCTGCCGTCTTTCAACAGGCCGGATGGAGATGGAGAACCCTGGTGATCAGTAGAAGAGTATTCTTGCCAGAGATTTCTTAGGTTGTAGCACAAGACACCACAAACTGACCGCTGACATGCAAACATAGGGCAGTATCCCCCCGAAGTAGCCGCTTGAGAATCTTACAAGACTGTAAAAGATATTTTATAAGGTGAGCAATAAAGCTGTTCAAGTTGGAAGCCTGTGTGGTAATCGGTCCTGTCCAGCTGCAGGCAACGCTTCAGACATTAATGAGAATATGATTGATCACATGGGGGGTAATTGAAATTGATTAATCATTTGAGAGTTGGAACTTAATCTCTCCAGTCTCCAGGAGTTATAGAGGTTATGAGCGGAGGGCAGTGAGACTCTGCATTATCATGTGTGCCGTATGCAGCCCAATAGGCCAACAGAGCAGACCCTGATCAATACTAGCAGAGACAGCCCTGAGAGGCCTGACTATGACAGCTGATTTCCATTCCCCGGAGGATGAAAAAGTAGCAAGTGCTGAGGTATTTGTTGACATCCTTGAAATTGTGCCCACAGGAAATGCTTGATTTGATGGATAACATGCATCGGTATGGACAACGTGAAGGGCTGTTCTCAAAAGTAAAAAGTTGCGTAATTTGATGTTGCATGCCAAAACTCGAAGATTTGAGTGCTAAACACTCACAACACTATGTATGCACACAAACCACATCTGGCTCATCTGGCTCAGGGTACACACTGACAGGAAGTGGATTAAGCACCGGTTGGCCCGATGAGCAATATCTATAATCTGCACATCCACAGATCTAATGGAGATCGTGGCATCGGCCTCCAGTCGCACTCAGAGATGTGAATGAGTCAGCCAGCTGTTGTGGAGACACAGCCAGATAGCAGAGCCCTGCTAAAGACCTGACTTTATTTGGCACATTGACTCAGAAGGACCAGACTCAAATCTCTCTTCACAGCAATTAGCTCTGGCTTCATGACATTATGTCATAGCACACTATGACCATATGCTACCTGTGTGCAAACTGTAATAGCAATGTTCAGTGTCCTCTCGGATTGTTTGAGGATCCATTTGCGTTTTAGAGTTGCTGTGTTTTCTCAGTCCCAGTCTCCTGGCACATGATTGCACCATGGCTAAAATAAACCATCTGAAAGCTCTAAGGCTTATACCCCTTCTGTCGCTCACATATTAGGTGGGCAGAGGAAGCTTGACTTATAAAAATAATTCCTTTCCTTTAGCAAAACCTCAAACCTAAATGATAAATATGTTGAGGGGGAATGAGACAGAAAGGACATTTTGTACTGTGATTAGCAGAGTTGAGGTTCAGCATTGTGAAGGTCCATGCAGGCCTGTGGGCCATCTTCATGGTTAAGCACATAGAATCAGATCACAAATCACAAAGCTGTGTTCTTATTTTTTCTCCACTCGCATGTTTTTTCATTACTGCAATGGTGCCCAAATTCTGAAATCCTCTGCTGCCTCTTTCACTTTCTCTAGTAAGTCACAGTGACACTCCTCTTTGTCATTTCCCTAGAGCATGTTCCTCAAAAAAGAATTCCTTCCCCACATCGCACTCATGTCCCAGTTTAAATGTTCTGCTGCGTTTTAGCCCCAAACCTCAGCTTCACACTCCAGTCTCCTACTCAAAATGTAATATTCACCACATGTAAATAACCTTAAGTATCATATAAAAGTTTTTTTTGGTATTTTTGGAAAACACAGTAAAATAGATTTTCAATCTTCCACTCCTTATGTTTGATCTATTATTATATATAACACTTAGTCACAAGAAAATGAAGCTTTTATCAGCAGAATAAGGTCTGCTGGAGCTGAAATAGATCAAATGTGAAGCAGGGGACAGGAAATTACTTTAAAACATGCATTTCCAAATAATAATGCGCCCAGTCATGCTCATTTCAACACGTTTCATGTTAATGCAATATACCACTGTTCCTATAAAAAAAGCTCCTGCAATCACACACCATGAGCAGCCAACCATGTGGCTCATTAGCCCTTCAGGTTATAACACTAGCTACAATGATGGTTGTTTCCAGCTCTTTCAAGATTAAAGTCTCTTAAGCTTAAAGTTTATTACCTGTGTCACTTGACCACAAGTTATGAGTTGGTTTAGTATTTTGGTTTTTCTGCTTGAGGCAGGGCTTGAGCTTCTCTCTCGAGCTCTCTTGAGACAGCTACCTAGTGTATGTCATTGTGTGACTCAAACTGAGTGCATAGGTGTGAGATGTGGGGTAGAAAGAGCCTGCCACACCAACCAGTAGGTTTATCATCTACTCACACGGTGGCTCTCCGAAAGAAGGAATACAAGAAGACGACACCGACCTCTAGCAACCGTATGACGAGGAGCAAAGGTGACGTAGTATAAACAGCGAGGTTGGTGTATTCCAAGTTTAAGAGTATTCTAATGTATTCATTATACTGTGTATTGTATGCTATAGCTTTATATATCCCTCTTCTGGTGTTGACATATTTACTGTGTTGTTTTACCCCTGTAATGCCTGTCAGTCAGTCAGCAGGGCAAGAATACGCAAGTTTTAACCAAACTACTGAAACGCTGAGATTCGGTCGGAAAACTCTGCTGTCTGATAATCTCCACGTGGAGCTGATCATCTGTGTTTACTGAGCACTGATGTTAACCAGGCTGTAGTCTGTGTAACGTTACCTAAGTTTGTTTATTGGACTAAATCCAAAGTGGCAGAAACTAGAAAACGACCTGCAAATTCGTCTAATCTTCCCGGAACAAGACTGAAGACCCATCGTAATAAAAAACATTATCCATCATGTAAAATTCTATTAAATCTCCACAGTTAACACATTCAGCAGTCAATACTTTTAGTAGAAATATCCTCTGAAGTTTTTGTGCTGTGGCAGAGAAGTTTGGACAGACTGGTGCGTGTCTGAAAGATGTTTAAGGTCTGGTGACCCAGTTTCCATCAATCATTTTCAATTTTCAAGTTTCATCCATCGGTACTAAAAATGCAAACAATGGCAGCGAGGCGATGAGAGAGAGAGAGAGAGAGAGAGAGAGAGAGAGAGAGAGAGAGAGAGAGAGAGAGAAGCAGGAATTCAACTGTAAAGATACAACTTGAGGTGAGTTTTGTTTATTTTTCTGAACTTATATTGTAGAACTGCTTTGTGCTCATATCATTTATCATCTGACCGAGCTGTTCACCAAAGATGTCCGAGCTTTGTTGTTGGATGTTAGAGGAATATTACACAATATTAGAAGAGGCAGCATTCAGCAGGCGCATTTCAAGCACAACAATCAGAAGTCCTTTCAAACCCTCTGCGGCTTCACATTCAGTGTCACTAATTCAATTAGGTCAGTCTCCCAGTGCCACCTAAAAAACTAGACGTAAATATCTGCTGGCTTATGGTTTGATAAGCAAAACAACACTGGGCTCCCTGTAGCTGTGTGTGAAGCTCTGCCTCGTCCCAGAGGCTCACAGACAGCGAGATGCAGGCTGACAGCCTTCTGTGGAAGTGGTCTCCGAAAAAAAAGAATGCAGCAACAAGGTGAATCACAAATGTGACAAGGCCCTGTAAAGACGAGTAAATAATGAAATGGCAATATTCCCTTTTCCCCAGCATGTCTGTGAAGGCCACGCTGTAATTGGATGAGCAGAACGCATTTGAAGAAATGTCCCTCCTGATGGAAATGTGGAGGGTGACTTCAAAGAGACGTCGCCTAATTTAAACTGCATGTCAGCAACAGACGTAAAACAAAGGCTGCTTATCTTATGCCTTAGAGTTTTTTGTGACAGGTGTCTTTCCAACTGTAAAAAATTAATGAAGCAAGCTTCAAGTGTTTTCCTGCTATATGTAAATAATCTTGATCTACAAACAAGCCTATTGACCCGTGAATAAAGTCTTAATGAGGAGCGTTGTGTGGTTTTTTCATATCATTACTGCCACACATTACTACTTTTTTAATTTAAGTACAACATCATACTAACAAACAACTCAGTTTAGACAAATGTTTTTATCCAGTAACCATTCAAATCAGCCACAAATTCCTCATCTCTTACCGAAAAGAACCTGACTTTCTGGATTTGGAAAGTAAAGCATCATGCAATGCAGTCAACATGACAAGTGACCAGCTTAGCACGTGTTACATAACAGCAGGACTGACTGGCAGCAGCTGACTGAACATATGTGGAAAACGAAAGTGCAAGTGGTAACAAATTATTTTTACTGTTACTAAATAAATGCACTACTGAGCAAACTGGAGTCCAGTTTGGAAGGCATGCCCCAGTAATCCCTCACCTTGCTGAAACAGTCCATTTAAGAAAGATCTGTAAAAGTGGGTCACAGTCATTTTTAGTCCCAGATGTTCTCCTGACATCTGACCTGCACGTGCACGTCTCAAACGCTGGTCTTTACCAAGCCATACATTACGTGATGTTAGAAACCCAAAACGCTGAGCAGCTCAGTGGGTTCTCTCTATATGTGCACATTCATGGGGAACACAGATATGTGACCCTTTCTGGTTTGCTTGTCAGCTCTTTAAAATGCTAAATATACCAGTTGAACCTCCACGGCTGGAGCAAGTACATTATGGAAAAGCATGGTGTATCTCTCTCAACCAATTCACAGCATATTCACTCCCACACAAACAAGTATCCAACAATCAGAATTCCCCTCGCTCTAACACACATACTCCCATTCTGTTTGTGTAAACATCGTACGGCCCATCAGTTTGGCAATATATCCATAAAAGACCACATCAGCTCATGAATGGTCATCAAAAGAGGTGAAGTAGAGCCCCAATCGTGCTCTCAACATGCCTTTTTCCTTCTGTCCATAAACTCAGGAGCCCCACTCAAGCTCCACCTTCTCTCCTTTGTTGTGAGATGAAAAAATGAAAGGGACCAGGGCGAAGGGAAAAAGCTATTCCTGTCAGACTGGAAGAGGGCGAGCCTTAATGAGGAGTGTGCATCACAGGTGTTTGTGCTCTTCTGACGCTCCTCTGTGGCTGTGCAAGGACGGGATTTGACTGTGTTTTTGCTCTTATTCCCAACAATGCTGAGGATTTAGTGCCTTAGCCCAGCAGTGTTGAGTGAGCGAAGAAAAAAGGGTTGGGGGCTGGTGGGATGGAATGGTAAATGAGAACATAAATCATCTGAATGAGACACATGAGTAATCAGAATTACGGTCTAAATCTTACCATCAGCAACTTAGCGCGGCAATTGGTTGTGGAGGCGCTACAATAACAGGCCGGGCCTAATCCAGTTTGTGTGCAGCCTGACAGAGAGACAATGTTTAAGGATGATTCCAATTTTATGCAACCTGTTTTTTCTTATTCTTTAGCTTTGGCCATCATACTGTAATAAGTCACAATATATTTGCTGGGATCTGAGAATGCGGCAACATTACTACAAAGAAGAAACATGAGCAGGTTAGCCAGCCTTATTTGAAAGAAAAAAACTGTCCATTGTGTCCGTTTTTTTATCAAACCTTCCCATACTTGCTGTGCATGAACACAGTTTGGGATTGTTACCAGCATTAGAGATGCACACTTTATTTCCAAATAAAGTGAATTAAATAATATGTCTAAACTCTGCTTGTTTAAAACCAGCCATATCATCTGACTGCTTGTTTTTTCCCTGTGAGAGTTGAGCCTGTCCTCACTAGAAAAAACAACAACAATGGTCTTTGGTCAAACACTTAAAACAATCAGTGTTTATGTTTACCTGACCCCATTTTTAACGTTGCAACTAGTGATTGCTGTCACTGAGAAGCAAAGGCAGAAGTGTTAGTGTGGTGTTCTGATGTCGGCTGAGGTGGTAGATGTTTGAGTGAGCCATTTGCGCATGGTGGGAAATATTAGAGTGTGACACATAAAGGCTCTCTGCTAGTGTGAAGGAGAATAGCTTCTTACAAGGACTAGACTAAATAAATGTTCACAGAATGATAACAGTGATACGATGTGTTATAGAGGGGATTCTGCCCGGATATGAACTCAGGTGTGCCTTGAGATTTTGGCTTGGTCTTTGGTGTGCCTTGGCCACAGAAAGTTTGGGAACCCCTGGATTAGACGATTTTTCTTTTTTTTCAACCAATTTCTTCTCCACAAATTTAAACGTCTTTAAATACACATTAACATGAATCCAACATATTGTAGCGAACAGAAGACGTTATCGTTCAGTCAGCACACATTCAGTGTTAATTGAATAGCTTGATAATGAATGCACAATAACAGGGTAGCTATGTTTATACATGGCACTAGGCCCAGTTTAATATAAAACACAATTGTATACAATATATATAGTAGGGCGTCCCTGCTCCATCTCTCCATCAGTTTGGGGTCCTTGGCCTAAAATACGTGGAAGACACCTGATCTAGATCATTTTGGTGTGAGTTGCTGAATGTTGTAGATGTGGACCGTACAGATGTCTATCTTTTCTCCAATATAAGGGAACTAGATTGCACACAGCTGGTGATGCTCAAAGTGCCAAAAAATACATTTAAAAAACTCAACATCAAAGTCTCTTTCCAGAAATCATGACTCGGTTACTCAAGATAATCAACAGAACTTGTTGTGAGCAGTTTCGAGTAGGAACTGTTTTCTTTCTACCAAACTACACCTGCCATCTACTCGTACATTATTAGATGCATGCTTTCTTCTGCGCGATGATACAGCTGGCAGGTGTAGTTTGGTAGAAAAATGTTCTTTCATGAAACTGACAAAACAAACAGACAAAGTTAGCCTGTTGCTTGGTTAGTTAGCTTGTGGACAAACAACCAGATATTGTGTGGAGTGGAGTGGAGACCCAACTTTTGATAAAAGGAGAGTGAATATTCAATTTAAATTTGACAGCTGACCAGAAACTAAACTTAAAATGCTCATGTCTGTCTGTATCTCTGTCTCTGCTGGATGTTCAACTGTTTGCTAACATTAATCATATGCACTTTTTTAGTTGATATCATGTTGTGTTTCCAGCGGCCAAAAATCAATTACTGCAGGTTTAAAGACCAGCATTCTTAGTTTTCTGGCAAGCAAACACTTTTGACAATGTAAATAATGAATGTTGTAAAGGTAGAAGTAATGTGATGTTATAATGCCAAGATCTCCTTTGGGTATTTGGTTTGGCATAAAGTAGCTGACTTGAGACCACTGTTGGCATTCCATCTCCCACCAATGATGAACATTAGTTATGTTAAACTATAACCACACCTTTTATCTGACCTTTAACAAATGTTTGAGTTGAACTAAAGTAACCAAACCTTGGTCTAAAAAGGTGTACGGTCAGACAAAGCTTGAAACGACCTGTTTTGTCGTTGAGGTTTGATGACATGTTTAATTTGCTGTGGACCAGCAATTTTAGTGATATCAGCAATTTAGTTCATACAAAGTTATCACAGCTAAAATGATTGTCTACATACTGCAAAAATAAAACCAAAGTTGTAATAAATTGTAATCATCAAACTATAAGACAAAGAATCTCGTTCTGTCTGTATGTAAGTTTCCTTCGCATATCCCCCCAACCGTTGCTCCGATCTACTTCACACTTGGGTGTATTGCTAGGGACCCAAGGACGTGCAGAGTGGGAGTTGGTGCAATATAGACATGCGACACGTTTAATATTAATAAACTTTGAAGAAACAGCAGTGTGGGCGGAGCTGCTCTTCACAGGCCAAGGCTGATTGACTGTCATTCACTTTTGGTGCTGGATGCTGGAGATACTAACGTTACAACCAAACTCTTCTTCACTTCCCTGGAGTCAATAAGTGATGAGCAGTTCCAAACAGTCAGTGCACTAGTCCTTTAAAGAAAACAAAGACAAAGAAAGAAGTAGAGGGATAATTGAGATGGAATGTGAGGTAGCGTGTGTGTGTGTGTGTGTGTGTGTGTGTGTGTGTGTGTGTGTGTGTGTGTGTGCGTGTGTGTAAAAGGATAATTCAGTCAACCATATATGACCCTTAGCAACTGTCCCCACCAGAGACAAGTCTCTTCCCTGTCAGCCAGTGTAATCCTCAGCCAGTGGGAAGAGTAGGATGCCATACTCGCCGCGGCATCATAACTTTGTGACCTGGAACTTTTTGATTGACCTCGGAGGGATTTGGGATTAATGTGGGGGGGATAATGTGGGATGGGAGGATGAGGAGGGTGTGTGTGTGTGTTTGTGTGTGGCGGGTGATCTGGGTGTTAAGGTAATCCTGCTGGAATCTGTATTTAATGCTCTGGTGGATAAACACTGATGGCCAAGCAGAGACCGACAGAGAGACATATTAAGTCACAAGTTATGTAAGTGATAAATAGAAGTACATAGCATCCCACAATCACTATCTCTCACTTTCTTTCCCCCCCCCCCCCCTCTCTCTCTCTCTCTCTCTCTCTCTCTCTCTCACACTCCTACATGTGCAGAGTATGCAGGACCTGAAGCGCTGAGAGAGGTTAATATATAATGACCGATCGCCATTCCAACCTACACATAAGCCTCAAATAGACTCAGGACTTCTAGCTTGTGAATGTTCAAAGAATCACAGCCAATAAGCCTCGGAAAGATATAATCATATGGCTGCCTTCTGCATTAGAACACTGCAGAGATATTGAACAGGTTTAGGACTTGTTACGTGTAAATCTTTTAATCAGTAGAAGTCTCTGAGCACTGGGACTGGCAGGTTCATTGACAAGTGGTGAGAACCAACAAGTGGCTGGGCTGGCTTTCTATCAATCTGCAAAAATATCAATTAGAGAAAGTGATGATATATAAAAAGTATAATTCTGACAAGAACCAGCTGCATTCAGTTTAGCAAATGAATTGATATTAAACTCTGGCCTATTTGTTGGTCTGTCCCTCAGTTGTCCCAATAATTATTGGATTTCTTTTAATGAAGTTTTGTACATTCATGTTACCCAGAGGATGAATCCCACTGACTTTGATGATCCTTTGACTTTTAATCTAACACCAACAAGAGATGGATGGTTATGGTTTTTTTTTAATGTTTTGACAACTATTGGATAGATTCCCTTGAAATTCGGTTTAGGTTGACTTACAATACATTGGATGAACCTATGACTTTTCTTTACCATCATCATCAGGTCAAACCTTCAGCTTCAGCGGCACCTTGTGTTCGGGCTGATTAGAAAATCTTTGCATGCAAACAAGCTAAGCTAAGATGCTGTGCATGGGCATCCTGGTAGCTCAACCTGTAGCACAGGTGTCCCATATACAAAGGCTTAGTCCTTGCCCACAGCGGCCACTGGTTCAAGTCCAACCTGTGGTGTTTGTATGTCATTCCCCTTCTCTCCCCCTTTCAAAAGCCCAAAAATATAACTTAAAAAAAATAAAAAGATGCTGTGCATGGTAAACCTATTCCTCAAAAACAACACCATATTAACATTGTCATTATGAGCATGTTAGCATGCTGATGTTAGCTGTTGTGAAAAAATGCAGCCTCACATCTGTAGGCTGTAGACTCTTCATCTTGTTCTTAGTCAGATATTCATCTATTTGTCAGCTAGAGCTAATAAGAAATAAGTCTGAAAAGTGGATGTTCATCACAGTCATATCCCAAACATCAAGAGAAAACTAGACAGCCTTGCTTATTTCACAACAATCTAACCAATCTTACACCCAGGCATCTTTTTTATTGTTTTAGCTGGTCACAGCCAATTCTTAACTGCATAAACTACAGTGCAGTGTAGTGACATAATCATATTTTATTAACTTACTGTAGTAAGGTACTAATATTGAGAAAGATGACACTTCTAGAAATCTTTCATGTTACCCCCATGTTGGCTCGTGTGGCTTTCGTGGTCTTGTGTCTTACCTGGTTGATGTTTTTTCAGTTTATACGTGTTGCCTTGTTTTGTTTGTATTTTGTAAGCTTTTTTAAATGTCCTTACATTGTGACAGTGTAGGTGTGTGCAGACTAAGTTTGATTGACATCACCTTAACTCTCCAAATTTCACCTTAATCAGACCTCAATCACTCTCATTGGTACATCGAGTCCAGTGACCTCACGTAATTCCCAGCATAGCGCCGCACACCTTCAAAATGAGCAGAGGTCTAATCAAAGTTGGTAAGAAGTGAGTAGTTTCAGAATGCCATCATCGTCTATTCACATGGTTTCTCACTGATACGAATACAAGAAGACGGTTACGTCTTGTGGCCGTAGTAATTATGATGGGAGCAAAGGAGGAAGCCCGGTGAAGTAGTATAAAGAATACTAAAGTCTGCTTAGGATGGATGGGTCAAACGAACACAGGACTTTCCCCCAGGAGACTAGAGTTCTTTCCAATGAGAAAGCAAACCTCAACGTTCAATTATGTTAATGATGTAGCCTACGTAAGCAAAGTTACTTAAAGTACGTAATTTACGTCATGTTAATGAAAACCATGATCTTTTTTCTAAACCTAACCACTAGAGTTTTGCTGCCAAAATGTAACATATCTGAAGGAGAAACCTAGTGAAAACTGCAACCTTTTAATACTGTTGGATATGCACCTTCTGGCCTACTGGTGGTGCAGTGTGCCCTGTCTGAAGCATTGGAAGTGGTAGTGAACACAACTGATAACAACACTTTAATGGCCTGATAACATTTGAAATAAGTGTCAAATATAGAGCTTACTTCCTTGACCATCAGCAGCCACTACTCCAGACGCCTGTTCCTCCATTACATTCCCATTCTCTTGTTTTTCTCTCTCTGAAAGTGTGTTTGTGAGTTGGTTGGGGGGGGGGGGGGGCTACATGCTACTTAGCACGGCAGCCTAGTGACACTCTGAGCCTCTTACACAGGTCCATTAGCGAGCTTGTGCACACACATACGGATCGGATCATGTGTCGTCACACCAAAGAGCAACCATCACTGGAGTGTGGACAGGGTTTCCTCATGAGGTGGCTCAAATTAGGAAAGGAAATAAGAAGGGAAGTCAAGTGGGGCTGCGGCTGAAAGGTCAAGGATATGAGAGAAGCCCTCACTAAAAGACAGCCTCCCACACACAGCAGCTGTGCATCATAAACACAGATCTGATCCTCCCATGAGCTGAACCAGGGAGGGGACAAATCAAAAAAGGGGTGACACAGATATGCAGAAAGTCACGCTTCCAAATCTTATCTTTGGTTTTGTAATCATGGGCTTCAGTGATCCCACCATGTTAGTAAACTGAGCAGAGAGTAGCCACTGTCTGAGCTGATATGAGATTGCTTGCTTTTGTCCTGCAGCTCTTTACAAAGCTTGATATCTGCTTTTGTATTCTGCAGCAGCTCCTCTTTCTCCACTGGGTGTCTTTGACCAAGGTGAAACATGACTTGATGGGATTTTCTGTCAGTCTGTGTTGGGCTACGAGGGACATTGAGTCAGCTTGTATGTTCAGCTGACTAACATGGATGCAGCTTTGTGGATAAAGAGCCACTCGTCACAGAGCAGGGGGAGAATAATGTAGCAGCAGGTGGGATTTAGCTTCAAATTCTGTGTCAGATGATAAAGTAAAATATGCGCTGCACTTTCCACACCGCCATCTCTGTGATTTACTGCGTTCACCTTTGGGTGCTACATTCATTCTGTCATCAGCTGAAAACCTGCTCAAGAAATAGCTCACGTCGCCCTCTTCTCACAGAGAAATGACTCTTCTCTAGTCTCAAATTTAAATCTGCTTCATCTTTCTAACACTTTGTTCTGTATGATTGTTCTCATTGGGGAAATTTTAAGAGCATCAAAGCCATGACTTTTACCTTCCCTATACTGGTCCCTTGTAATGTTGATGATAAATCTTATTTAATGTTGCACTTATATTAAGTTGCCCTACATAGGTTATATTTATCAATACAACTTATCTGCATCAAGTTAGAACAGCTTTTGCTGCTTGGTTCATACAACAGCAAATGGATACAAGGTGTCATGTGACTTTCAGGTGGGTATTATTGGCTGACATTTACTACTGTCAGATGATTGGATAAACAACAACAGCGGAAGGATAACAGCTTAACATGAAGTGGGAACAGAAAGAAATCATGATTGATGGTTTATGGATTGACAGGAAAGTAAACAACAACATGAAGTAAACAATCCAAACATTCACTGGATCCAGCTTCTAAATTCTGATGATTTGATGCTTTTTCTCAGTTTTGTATAATATTTTTTACCCAATTTATTGACATTTTAAGGACTAAACTATGAATCTATACGCCAAAAATGATTACCAAGCTTCAGGTCCAGGTTGTGTTTAATATTCAGAGTGTGAAAAACAGGAGTCAGTAGTTGCCCACTGCTCATTTTCCCTCCAGGGCATAGCAGTTTATTCTGGCCTTGGTTGCAACCCTTAAAGCTGTACAACAACACTGTCAGTCCTGGAAGTCTCATGTCCTGATGTTAGCTTCAACTAGACTTAAAGATCCTCTCCAATAAAAAAATGTGTTTTTCTTATGTTTTTGTCCCCTAAATGTTTTTATATTACCGAAGGGGAAGATTTCAGTGCACTGCCCTAAAAACGTGAAAGTGCTATGAAGGAGTCACTTTACTGCCTTTAAATAAAGTGGGAATTTATAAATGACGACTGTTGAGCACTTTTAATGCATGTGCATTTGAGTATTGTATTAAGATCTGAACATATTCTTTATTGTAGTTTTGATTGCGTATGAAAGATCTGATGCAGTTAAAGTTTCACTATGGTATGGCTGGCATCATTTACACACGCGTATAAGTTATTAGTTTGGTCTGGTAAGTACTGCATGAGCTGTGGCTGACACTGAAGGAGCGTAAGGGTACTGTAGTGTAATGCAGTCTGTCAGTTTTGCCCGGTTTTCTCTGACCTGCTATATAAACAGAATGGTTGTTAGAGGCAAGGCGGGTCCCCGAGGCCCGAGGGGCGGGGGGTTGTAGTCAGGATGCAGTCTGCCGACTCCTGGAGGACAGCGCGAGTCCATCTCATCTCTTAATTACTGTCGTCCCTGAGACCCAGCCGGCTAATAACTGCAGCGTGCTGGAGTCTCCACTGAGCTCGAGCAGATGGAGGCAGAGAGAGAAGCTCTCAGCTTCACAGGCCGTCAGAACAGATAGGGCTCAACTAGGCCTTCCTTGACCATCTGGACTAACATGCAAACCACAGCTCATACACACACACACACACACACACACACACACACACACACACACACACACACACACACACACACAAACACACTTTATTTTTGTAATAACACAAGCCGCGCTACACCCTGTTCCCAGTCACAGCTGATTTGTAAGAACATTTGTCATCATCATGATCACCTCGGAACCCCTCTGTTAGAGCCATCTGCACAGAGAGAAGTACAGTACATATGCTGCTGTACGCTTAACCATACAAGGACCAGTATTAGTGGCAGGCCTATTACTGTACTGTGCCATACATGGCTGGTCAGATAAAGTAGCATCCACACTGTAAATAGCAGTGCATTACTGTAAATACACACAGCTTTAACCTGGTTAGTGTAAGTGTGCTTTGGCGCTTCCCTTTCAGGGAACATATGGGCTGATGAGGATCAATGGCAGATATGGGCCAGTATTAGCACAGACACTAACACGGCTAATCGCTCTAACTTTCTAAGATGTTCTTCTCTCTGCTGTGGACAAGCACACACACGTAAACACACACACAAGCTGACCTCAATCCCCCTTCTGTGGATCCAAGGGCAAGGGTTTTATTTCAATGCACGTTTGATCAAAGTGTGGCTTTATAGTCAACGTGTGACCTTTAACCCTTGTGTCACTGGCAAGAATAAGACAAAAGAAACCAATTTATGTGAGGAGAGTCGGCAGGTGAGAGAGACATACTGTACTGAGTATGTGTGAAATACTGCAAGGTGGCTGTAACTTTGCTCTGAAGGGTTTCATCTCAGGACAACATCACTGAACATTTACAATATGGGATCCAAACTCTAAAAAGGAAAAGCTAGCAGAAAATATTTGACAGTAAAACTGCTGAAGTTTGCTGATGGAAATGCAAAGAAAGCACACATACTTAGCTAGAGTCTAAATCAAGTATGAATAATAGAAATAGTGCAGTAGCGGTCTGCTATATGGAAACAACAGACTGTACAATGACATAATTCAGTTGTTCTAAACCTTTTTACTTAAGGGACCCTTTTTCTATCATTAAGTAAACTGACGACCCTGACCAAGTGACAAACTTTATGGATATTTTATGTTATATTCAATGCAAAACAATAACAGTACATAACAATTAATAAACTGTACACTTAAAGCTATGGTGGGTAATATATTTAGAAATGTTTTTGTTATAATTTTTTTTTTTTTTTATCCTGACAGCGATCTGTATATAAATATAAATATATATATATATATATATATATATATATATATATATATATATATATATATATATTTATACATTTAGTTTAGTTTAATAATTATGGATAATTCATCCTTCCCTTAAAATTGAGTGAAAAGTTTCTGGAGATTGATGGAAAATTTGTTGGTGTTGGTAGCACTAATGTAATGTTTTGTCAGATAATGTCCAATAGTCAATCCCAAAAGCTTGCAAAATAGTGATCCCATAGCGTTTTAGCTAGGAATGAAAAAAATATTACATTAGCTAAATATAAACAAGGCTAAACTGGTTAGCGTTAGTCGAGTTGATGTTTCTTTGTTGGACAAGGTTACATTAAGGTTAAATTTTATACATTGTTGACTTGAATTGTGTAATTCTAGAAGCTCAAAAGAAAGTAACGTTTTAGCAACTATTTAATAATAAGACTAACATTAGAGATAACATGTTAGCATTAAAGGGCAGGGTGTGCAGGATTTGGTGGTATTTAGCATAGCGGTTGCAGATTGCAATCAACTAAATACCCCTCTGCTTACCCCTACCTTTACAAGAGTGCGGTAATACAATGGCATCTTTCAGGACCTTTGCCTCGCTCAGAGGTCATCCTTGCCATAACGCTATTTTAGGAGAAACGAAATTCCGTCTGCTGCTGGCGTTATCACAGTATTACAAGGCCTTCAGGTGAAGTAAAAACGTGAAAGGCCCTTTTTTAGAGCTGTTGGTACGTCCTGAGCTACTGTAAAAACCCGCTCCCTATGTAAATATGAAGCGCTCATTCCAAGCTTGAATATTTTAACATTATATTCCATTTCTGCTAATAGATCCGCCTAAATTCTACACACTGGCCCTTTAACTTGGATTTTCTTAAGTTATTGTTACTATGATACTGCTAGTAACGAGTGTCTTAAAGAAAGACTAAAGATAAAGGTATATTTGCAAAATAGTAACACAGCTTGAACAGGCAGGCACAGAAAGGGAACTTTCAAGATTATTCTGACAGCGTGAGGTGTGTTTGTCACAGAACTCACATCATTGCAACACTATAACGCCCACCAATAGAAATAAAAACCATATTTTCTTGTTTCTGCTCTCAAAAAGAAAGAAAGACATTGCCAGTTTCTTCACCAGCGCAGATTCATCTCTGCCTGTGATGTCTGTCCTTCAAACTATCAAAATAATTTATGAGACCCTGGCAATCGAAGAGACAATCACACAGAGGGAGAAGGTTTTATTTCCCTTCACATTCCTTCAGAGGAATTCTCTGTTAGCTTATTCGGCTGATGTAAAGTCGGTCTGCTGCAATTCCTCAGACCTCAAATTGGAAGCAAATATGACAGAAGCAGCAACATTGTAATATGTTTTTCCAACACTTAGTCTCAGTGGAAACTGCTACCACTCAATTACATGCATTTTTCTGACTCAACAAACATAATGAGCCGAATTACAGGTGCTCTTACTTGGATTATGGAGTATGATTATCCCATCAACAGACATTTGTGCAGCTCTAAATAGACTGGTGAAAGTATGAGAAACCTGCTGCCAGCTGCTGTGCAGTACTGTAAAGGTGCATCTCTCAAATATATTGAACTGAGCAGCTGCTGCAGACTGGACGGAACAGAAGCATCACTGGTGACAAAAACTCGATTGCAGCTCATCTCGACCCCCCTCGCACACACAAACAACGGCCCGTTAAAACAACAGCAGCTCAGAGTTAATGCAGATAAGTCCCATTAACCTTTGTGAGCTCACACTCTCCGTCTCTGCCTCTCTTTCTGTATCCCTGGGTCCACACTGTCCTTCACAGTCTTTCCATCTCTCTCATGAATGTTTGATGGTGCTGCCAGCTGCTCTCTGAGTCTGAGGGCGGCACGTGTTCCTGCTCGCAAACACAGGCCCCGCATTGTTATTGCCCTCAGAGCACTTTGAAAAACAACAGCAGCACGCATGTGTTTGTGTGGCGGAAAAAAAAGGAACTTTAATGGTAAGGGTTTTGTTGAGGCGGATGAGGCAAGCAATGGAAGTGTTATTTTAGATGTATAGGAAAGTCATTGTTTTGTGTCCAAATGCAGCAAACAACAGCGCATCAGTCAGTTAAAAAATCTTTCACAAATGAAGTGTGGGCAACTTTCCCTCCCACACAAATCACCCTGACTGTGTTTTTGTGCACAGAAATTTCATTTTCTACAGCCTTTCTCTTCCATTGTTTCAGAATGTTTTCAGAGTGAAGCGTCCTTTATAAATTCCTGGGCGGCTGTTTGCCAATACAGATCATTAAGGAGTGTGTGTGTGTGTGTGTGTGTGTGTGTGTGTGTGTGTGTGTGTGTGTAGGGGGGGGGGGCACACAAACATTTTTAATGTGCGTCAGGAAGCTTGGCTGCATAAAAAGACAAAAACATTTCTCTCTTGTTTGCACACACACACACACACACACACACACACACACACACACACACACACACACACACACACACACACACACACAGTGAGAGCTTCCACCTATCCTGACACCCTGACGATTCTCTGAAAAAGCCATATGTCTCCTCTGCGTCGTCACAGCATCAATCTCAGCCATCATGCACTTCTCTCTTATCATGCAAATGAAGCAGAGATCCAGACCGCTGGTCTGCAGACTGCATATTGTTAACATGGGAGAGACTCCATACAACACTGATCAGCTGCCTAATGGGCACATGTATGAGTCACACCTGGTCACAACAGTGCAAAGTGAGAAACTGAAGTTTCTGTTTGTTTGTGTGTATTCATTCAGAACGGATTATACAAGGCTGCAGAATGAAACTGCGTTCATATTAAAGTCATTTTTTATTTAAATGCTTATTTTTATAGGGTCAAGTGTACAGCATAGTCTGGTTAATTAGGCAATTTTGGAAGACTTTAATATTAGCAAATTTAATGAAATGATCAAAACATATATTTATTTTCTTTTGAGTATGTTAAGACATTGTCATATTCTCAAAAGAAAATAAATATATGTTTTGATCATTTCATTAAATTTGCTGGTGATAAGATCTTAATCTTATCACCTCCGAAATAGAAATAGAAGCTGATTGTGACCAAGAAGTTACACAATAACTTAAATGTGGAATGAATGATTCTTTATTTTTACATAAACTGAAGAATAGAACCGTGTGAAATTGTAGTTTTATTTCTTACTGAGTTATAAAAACACACCTTTTTGTCACGTAAAGCCTTTCTTATCCATTCCTATAGCTGCTCTCAGCACGTGGCAATAACATTAAATACTGCCCTCTAAATATAAGAATGAAGCATTAAACCCATGCCCTGCCCGGTTTTGTCCATATTTGTCCTCTTTTTGTCCTCTTGCACTAAGCTGGTTTTGATGTGTAATGTCTTAGCACTTAAAAACCTCCAGGGGGAAAGATTCTCCTCAGTTTTAATGAAATAAGTGCATCGGACGCTGACACTGGCTCCCTGATCATTTTCAGCAGAGGAAACTGGTATCCTCATTATGAAAGCAAGACAGCAGCAGTTGCAAGTTTAAGGAAAGGTAATACAGTAACTGCTGCAAAACCACTAACTGAACTGATTTATTTTAAAATAAGTAATAAGTCATTTATATTTTGTTGTTAGTAAAACTCTTGACATTACAGGACGGTATGGGAAAGGAGACTTAAGCTGATGTGAATTTGAACTCTGCTGAACTCTATAGTCCACTCAAACTTCCTTACTCCTGACCGAGTCTCTGACGTCACCCGTCCATCTCCTCTCCTCTCCTCCTCCTCCTCCTCCTCTCCTCCTACACTGTCCAACATACAGACAGAACTGGGTCATGGTGAACCTGAGGCCAGCAGCTCCCATTACTTTAGCTCCAGAGTCAGGCCCTGAATGGGATTCAAACATCACACTTTGGCTCAGACGTTAGCTTTCAGCAGAGCTCATCCTAACCAACAACCCTTCCTCGGAGCAGTTAACATAAAGGATGAGATTTGGACCAATTCATGGGTCAATAACACATTTTTCCAACTCAAAAATTATGATTTCAGTGTGTTTATTTGCTTCATAGTTGTGCAAAGCATTTGTTCTGGGATGTAGACGCTCTATAAGTGATGGATTCAAAAAGCCAAAACTTCCAAGGAGGTTATTTATTAGAAATAATACATAACTACTATGAGTACTTTCTCCTCTAACAGAGTAAAGCATAGCTGTTCCATTTTCAGTAATCACCTCACAGCTACTGATCCAACACATACAGTAGGTCGATACCACAGTTACATTCTTATAGTCTCATTAACCTCGTAATTGGTGCAATTTCCATGAGAATAAAGCATGGGCGTATAGTCCATGTGGAAATACCACAATTAGGTTTAATACATGAAAGTGTTAAAGGTGCATTCATTTATTTATTTTGGCCACTTCGGGGCAGCGCTGAGTGTGTTTATTAGAGCTTTCTCATTTCTCATTGAATCATGAAAATGGTGTTGAGAACGGTTGATGAGGGCAGAATTTGTTTGCTGGAAAAACCAAAACAAAGAGCTAAATTAGGCTAAAACCTTAGGGAAACGGCAGAGTTCGGTTCTGTGTGGGTTTGTCACTACGAGCAGCACCTTTTAAAAAATAAAAATGATTTGTAAAATAAAAAGTAATGTGGAATTCACTTAGTTCATGCATGTTGGTAAAGAGGAATGAACATTATTTTCCTTCTTTTAAAGTTTCAAGAACCCACAAAGATTACTAACCTAGATCCTTGAGCTGCACAGTGCATGCTGGGATAGCCTCCTGATTCCCTAAATAGCAATAAGTACGTAAAACAATGTAGGGGTTGCTGTGCTCATGCAACTGTATGTTTCCATGTGCTCTGTAGAGAGTTACAGATCATACTTAATGCACCTGTTTGAGAAAAACTTTAAATCACTCCCCTAACATGCTCGGCAGTATAGTGATCATGAGACGGAGCAGCACACATTCATAAGAGGCTTACAGTCAGGAGCTCTTTGTGAACTGGAGCCCTAGTATTGCTAAATATAAGGTGATTGGCCCATTGCCCAATCAGTTAAGTGAGGCATCACTGTGACTCAGCAGGCAAACATACAACTGAACGATCTGAATCTGTCTGAACGCCACATGGATAATCTCGTATCCTTGTCATCCTTAACTTAATTACTTACAGATTCAGATATGGGCTCAGCTCCCGCAAGACGGCCATATCAGATTTTGAACACAGTTCGACATTGGAGTATCTACACTCATACAACCCTTCAAATATCTGTGTCACATGCAGGTATACAAGTACATTTAAGCCATTTCAATGTATGTACTTGGGTGTGATTAAAAAAAAGATACAGAGGGAGGTCAGATGCAACAGGGATATTGTTTTCATCTTGAAATGATCTGCAGAATGCAGAATCTTTACGCAACAAGAAAAAATGTGAGTTTCTAATTGTAATCCGAGTAGTATGGTATAGGAAACAATCACGTTTGAGCGGGCTTTGGTTGTATGCAGGTCAACAGTCCTTGTGGAGAGCAAAAGATGCGGAACACATTGGCCGAAATGCATCTTGGAACCCATCGGCTATCGTCTGACGATGATTTAGCTTTTTATTAGCTTTAAGTGACCTTGTAAACTGGCTACTAGGGATCCGGTGGTAGACGTTGTCTCTCAACTCCATTACATTCTTGCCTCTCAAGTTGCTTATCGGACTGTAAACAATGAGCAGCGCACAGAAGATGAAGTCTTGGACCAAATTTCCGGATAACAGATTTATCATTTTTAAAACAATGGATCATTGATTTCAGACATTGAGCTCATTGAGCTAATGTTAACTCCATGTGTTGATATCCCTTTAACGTTTTCAGCTGAATCATTTTAAACAGGAACCCTGTAAAAGAGGTATTGGTATTACGCTCAAGATTGAGTGTAAAGCTACATGTGCGAGGCAAAAAGTCAGCATCCTCAGCAGTTGATGATTCCTGTAGAAAACATGGAAATAAAATACAACATTATTCTTGCATTGCCGTTTAGAGCTAGTTAGTATTAGTATTATTAATCTCGGCCATCAGTCTGAGGACGATTAGCCTCTGGAGTCAACAGCCAATATTTCTGGGGTTCCTGTGTATCCAGCAGATATCCGGGACAAGACTTCCTCTACCATGCCCTGCTCATTGTTTACAGTCCGATTAGCAACTTAAGAAGCAAGAATTGAGTTAGAGTTGAGACGACTTCTACAAGCGGATTGTTTCACAAGTAGCCAGTTTACACTCAGTCAACATTTTAAATCTACTGTAAACGGACTACAAATGGACTACAATGGACTACAAGTCGAAACCAGAAGGCTTCTAATACCAAAATCTTGTCCTGTTGCCTACAGATTCTGCATTCATATGTAGATATCTCTTTTTAGAGTTTACATTATTATAAATATGATAAGAAAAATGAAATATCAGACTGTTATTTTGTTTGAACATAACCCTGTTTGACTGCCTGGCTTACACACTTGTTAGTATTTTCAAAGAGTGTATTAAATAGACACCACCCTCAAACTTTTAAATCACTGACCATCTGTTTTACTACAGCCCCATACTCACTGCTTCCACATAGAGAAATACAAACTTGACAGGTCTGCTCTGTTTGGAGTTCGGGGGAGGAGTTCAGCAATTGGTAAAGTCCTGAAACTTACAGTAATCTACAGATCCTCTGACTGATTGATCAAATATTTACCACAATGTTCTCTGACCCACTAAGGGAGACTCAGCAAGGACACAGGAAGTGGAAGCAGTGGGCTGGAGGATGGAGGGCAAAGGGCCAGACAGGAAGGCTAGGTACAAAAACACACACACACACACACACACACACACACACACACACACACACACACACACACACACACACACACACACACACTGCAGGGCTGAGGTAAAGGGAGAGCTTGTTTTCTTCTCTTCTATTCCAACTTCCAACACAGTAGTGCTCCCTGCAGGCCGTAGCTACACCTCAGTGTGAATGCAAAGATCATAAAACTCCCACACCTTCCTCAGAGAGGCCTTGAAGGCACTGAATACCAAACAGAGCAGTAGAGAAGTGCAGATTTGACTTTTTCACCCCAAACCATAACTGCTTTGTAGCCAAGCGTTATGAAGGGCATCTGTTGCGGGTCGCTGGGCTGCCTCTGACCAGTCTGCTGCCTCCGCTGTGTGTATCTGTGACAGCGTGCGGTGCCGTAGGACGGGTCAGAGAACAGCTCACCATGGTGACGGCATCCAGGGTCCAAATGAGTGGATACATTAGTGACTGCACTCCTGTCAGCCTGAGGACTGGCAGTGTTCAGTACATCTATCGCCGTACCTCGACGGCTTCCTCGTGAGTAAGACATGTGATGTTTCTATCTGTAACAGATTTATAGAGAAAAATAGAGGGATGATTGTGCTTGCCCTCTGTGTGTGTGTGTGTGTGTGTGTGTGCGTTACATAACGATTTTGCTTATCAAAGGGACTTGGGCAGATGTAATGTTTAGAGTGTAGAGCAAGGACGGTGTGTGTGTGTCTGCAGGATGTGTGAGACCCCATTGAGCCCAGTTTGTTTGGTAAGGCAGAGTGACTCATCTCACCCTCTGGCTCTGCTTCTCAAAATACACCTCTTTCCCTTTCTCACCTTTGTTCCCGTCTGTTGATCGCATCAGCTCCTTTCACCTGACGTAAACCAATCTGAAACCCTCTTTCCGCCTCACAATGTTTAGTGTAATGTTTAATGTTAATCTTCACTTTTCGAAGGTAGAAAGAAAGAAGAGGCCTGAGCATTACGGAGAGTAAGAGAGATGGGCAGACGTGCTGACAGACGAGGGCAGAGAATCATTCATCCTGACAGTGTTCATGGCACCAGTCAGTGGATCCAAAAGACATCCTCACCTCCTCTGTGCAGGCAGCAGGGGGGGCTTAGTAGGCCACTTAGCAACAACACTCATAGGACCACCAGTGTTTGCCTATTGCTCATCTTACCCAGCATCTGAAGTGAGGATGAGTATTGTAAACCTCTCCGTCTCCTCTAGATAGAATTGTGACAGTAATTCAGTATATGAATACCCTGAGCATTTTCATGTCTCTCTTTGTTTTCTAGCAAAATACCTTGCAACTCGACAGCATACACATGAGGTACTTATCCACAGTCAGTGTATTACTTGAAGTAGATGGTGGTCAGACAGGAATACAAACAGAGAAGCTTCAAACCCTTTAAAACACCAAAGTCTCAAAAATAACACAAAAAAACTAACCGATGGTGCGGTAGACCAGCAACTCCCAGTGTCCTGCAAGCTAAAATTACTGTTTTTGTCAATGGAGTCTGGTGGCTTTAAAGAGAGAGCAGATTAAGGTGGCTAAATCTGTTTTGCTGCTGCCCCTGTCCGCAGCAGTACATTGCTCAGCTTGTGCTGGTTCTCTTGTTTCTCATAATGGAGAGCATCACATCATGTATGTAGTCTTTTCATCAGATAGGTTTCATCTTTTGTACTGTTGAGAGATTTTCCCATCCTAGATACTGTATATCAGTATTTGGCAAAACCAACCAACATCAAATACAAAGACAATAAACCTATTGTTCAGTGCAATTTACCATGTCCTACTGTTATGCATTACGTGGCTAATAAAACCAAAAAGAAACAAGAGGACTCATTTAGCCATATTTAGACATTGAATAACTTACTGTTGTTGTAGCTGTTGTTCTGCATCAGCTAATGGTGATCCTAATAACATTCTAAATCCTGTTAGAGCCAGTTTTCATCTGGAAGTATAATTGCAACTTTTTCAGGTTGATTTCTCTTTTTTTTTTACTACATCGCAGTGAAAACAAATCATAAATTAAGCAAAAATACAAATAAAAGAATATCATAGGATAGCATAAAAAAGGGAATCATTTAAAAAATAAATCTTTGTGAGGGAAGGAGGTCATGGAGAGGCCTGTCGACACTGAAGGAGCTTCAGGGTTCAATGGCTGAGATGGGAAATATAAGCAAGTGGTGATTCATCATTCGTAGCTAGTAGTTGTCAGAGAGCATGTGGGAGACGTGGAAACAAAAGCAAAGGAGGATTTCACTTTGATAATCTAACACCACAACAGGGCTGTTTTGACTTCATGCGTCTGGCCTCCCATCAGGGTTGCGTGGGTGTGTACACACGTGCTTGATTAACATCTCCTGAACTTTGATGTCAACGTTTTAAAATGTCATCATAGCCCCACGTTCAACCTGCAGCAATCAGTCAGGACTTGTGCAGAGTCTGTAATTACTGAGCATTGTGGGATACATTCCTCATTTGTAAAATAGATAAAAAATGATCAAGTGACATTAGCTCTGATTCAATGGTCTTTCTCATCTCTTCTAATGGAATTAATAACATATTTCTTCATTCCTCTCCAACAGTTCTTAATTTGACCTCCATTTTCGGTTTTTTTCTGCCATATATTAAGATTTGTACAATTTCAGCAATTTGTAGTCACCATTTTCCTTCTTTTTGTTTTAACCATCCTTTGAAGCTCATACCCTTCATTTTTAAAGGATACTCCTACCTTGTACTCACAGAACTCATCTTTTATTATTACATGATGAAAATACTGTTACTTTAAAGAAAAAGTAGTTAGCTGACGAGCCACATGTGGCTGTGTGACAATATGACATATGGATATTAATATACAATGACAGGCCTAACTGTACAGTAAATGTGTTAAACATGACCTACTTAAAATACATAAAAACATGCACGTAAGATGTAATTAATAAAATATTTGAACACTTAATAGATCTGTTATCCATCTAGAAGAGTAACTTTTGGTTTACCAGTTTGTGTAAGAATCCCTTTTGCTTCGTCCAGCAGTATCTTTCTTTGTCTTTTTATTCAGCTCTATTCATCAGGAAGACTCATCTGATGGACAGTTCCAGTAGTTACCTTGTGGGAAAGAGCTGCAGGCTATCCAGACCAAAATCCATTTATTGACAACTTATTAACATTTACAGCTCCAGACTTATATGCTCAGCAGGACCTTGGGAGATAGAATACAATATACATTTGCCAATACAAGTTATTCATTCATTTCAATATACTAAAGGACAATGATAGAAGACTTTTGCTCCTTCCCTGCTTTAGAGTTTTACAGCACTGTATGTTACATTTTTGTGCTTTTAAAGCAATAGTTTTTTGCTCTTTTGGTTTCTTGCTGAGATTAGGATAAGACGATTGATTCCACTCTCAAATTTGTACGATAAATATGAAGCTACAGAAAGCAGCCGGTTAGCTAAGTTCAGCACAAAGACTGGAAATAGTGAAACGGCTGAACTGGCTGACCTAAAGGTGTTGTGAGCCACTTTAGAGGAGCTGTTCGCCATTTTTGTTTTCCTTGGACAGAGCCAGGCAAGATGTGTCCATACTTCCAGTCTTTGTGCTGAGCTAAGCTAACTATCTTCTGGCTATAGCTCCATATTTAACAGATAGGAGTGGTATCGATCATCAAATTCTCGACAAGAAAGCAAATAAACGCATTTCCCTGAGTATGGAACTCTTCCTTTAACACATTTGCATGTGACGGCTACATTTAAAAAACGTTTTGAAGTAAATAATTTTGTCATCAGTAAGAAAAGAACACACATTTTTTAAAGTGACAATAATAGATTACTTTTTGTTTAAAAACTGATCAAATAAGTCATATTTGTCAATATTTGACAATTTAAACATTAATTATGGTCAAATTAATACATAAAATGACCACGACCTGCTACCATATAAGATGTTCTAACATACATTATTAACACATAAGAAATGTAACAGTTAACGTGTGCAATGCTGCAAAACGCCACGACAGGAAAGGATGGAACAATAGATTTGAAAACAAAGTGGTGGGGAGAATCTCTCCTTTGTCTTTGCCTCAGGCTCTTAGCTGGACAAATTATTATACAAATTATTTTGTATAATCAGTACCCCTTTGCAGCGCTCAGTGTGTGTTTGTGTCGCCCTGACAAAGCAGATCAAAGTGTCAGGGTGACTGGAAGTGGAGGGAATGTGCACTCAGACATCATTTTTAAGAATTTGTTTGACATTAAAGGTTAATGAAGGCAAAAAGAAAGAAGTTTGCTGATGCTGGAGGTTTCTTAACATCTTCACATACACTGTCAGCTCAGTTCTAAGTGATCTAAGAGTCACAAAAGCAAAAAGAGAGAAAAAGCCTTTAGTGTCAGAGATGATTGTCAAAGAAAGGGAGTTCTCACATCATATAAGGAAAAAAGCAAAAGGGATGACAGTGTGAAAAGAGTGATGAGAAAAGATGAGGGCACAGAAATAGATGGTGTGTGAGTCGGAGGGGACTCCAGCTGTGTGTTTATCCTGCACCAGGGAAGACTGTGTCGAGCCAACTGAGATGACAGAGCAGACGAGGGCTGTGACACGCAGCACAGACGACAGGCTGCGTAAACACACACTCAAAAAGGTGTGTTGTTGTTCCTCTTTTGGAGTGTGTGTGTGTGTTCTGTGAGTTACTCACAATTCACACTGAATAGATGCACCACAGCAAATCTGTAAATTTCTGCAAGCAGAGATTTCTACTTTATGCGTTTGCCTTTTCCTGGTGAAAATATGGCATTCAGCAAAGTCAGCATCGCCTCATTACATCCGTGTGACCTTTTGCGAATTATAAAAGACCACACACACACACACACACAAACACACGCATTAAGCCTCAATTTACAGCATGTTCTTTGCAGGATTTTACCTCAGAGCAATTTACACTAAACAGACATTTGCAGTAGCAGTAGTAGGTCAGTTAACCTGAAACATCCTGGGCAGCAGTTACCACAACAGGAGCACAAGGTTATGGTTGTAGTGGGACCTGGATAACCCCCACGTACAACCCTGGAGCTACCATCTGGCTGTCTTACATAACTGCAGAGCAGACTGTAATATGGTACTGTTAGGTTATACAAACCATCAAAAGAGATTTTGTGTTTCCGACCTCTAATACATGCACGCAAGTTATTAGTTATATGAAAAGAGAATTCAGAAAGCATGGCCTTGGTGTTGTCACCAGTAGTTACAGACTTGAATTGTATAATATGGGCAGCTGAGTGAGTTCCAAAAGAAAGTATGGATTCTGAGTTTGGAAATAGATAGTGTGCAAACACGTGACAAAACTGTGTGACGTATGCGTGCGTCGCCATGTTGGATGATATACAAATCAACAATGGCGTCTAAAGCGAACAACAACAGCAATACAATTCCGACTTCTTCAAAGTATTGTAACTCTCTGGAGTCCTCTGCAAAGGCAAGATTCAGAGGAAAAAGTCCAAATTTGCGGCCGTGACTCGTACACGCTAAAACCGTCGGATTATATTGAGGATTTAGATTCATTACCGCCGATTGAATATCCGGATATTGTGAACTACCTTGTGCTACAAACGTTGTGGGCAACCAACGCACAAATGAAGGCATACAAGAGCTTAGATGCTTATAATGTCTTTGTTTCTGGCTGGGTTGGTAGTCTTCTTACCAAACCAGTCAAAGATGACACGGTGCTCGTCCATGCCCGTGTAAATCACTCTCAAAGAGCTCGTGATACACCGCTCAAGCCGTGGTTTGTGAGTGAGAAGAGCGGCGATGTTATCCTCGCACACTGTGATTGTATGGCTAGATTAAGCGAAGCATGTTCTCACATTGGTGCTTTGCTTTTCGCAAGTGAAGTAGTCTCAAGAATAAGCCAAACACAAACATGCACAGAAGAAAAGAGCAAATGGCTGCCATCACATGTAAAGAAAGTGCCTTATTTACCAGTCAGCGATATGGAGAAGTAAGGTCTTACAGTGTTCGGGTATATCATAAGCACAAATGTTTAACGTAAACGTAATCATAGCTTTAGCATGAGCTCTTACCAGATATAAAGTGGACGCCACACACACGGGTGAATTGTGCTTTTTCTTCTGTTAAATCCTCACGAGTTATGTTGCTAAACCAGCTGACGGCGTTCGGTAGACAGCAATTCATCCCTCTTTTGTGGATCGTTGTTTTTGATGAGTTTAGGAAACCTAAAGAACCGTTTCTCTGGGTCACGAGTAGCGTTATTACCACTATTATACACTGCGCACACGATTGTCATTTTTTTTCAATCTTAGACGTTTAAATACAAAGAAAATTACGAAGCGTTGCAGCAACTCACACGCGAACGGGCGCAGTCTTGGTTGTGTATACATCCAACATGGCTGATTTACGGGTTGGGACGTAAGCGTGACGTCACATGCACACGATCTATAGCAGAATTGAAAAAATTATCTTAAAGTTGCATGTTTAAGATATGGCAAAATATGAACTAACATTCATCAAAAGAATGAAAGGAGTGTAAAGACGACTATGTGTTGTATGCTACTGAAATTAGCATGCTAACTCACTTGATATTACCGAGTGAGTTTGGTGACGTTATAACCTTTCTATACTTGTGCTAATGCTATGCTACATGTTAAAATTTAAAACAAGTTTTTATCAAGACAGTAAAACAAGAAGTAAACAAGCCATGTTCATCGGTGACATGCTCTTACAGTCACACTGTACTGTTTTGTGAATCTATTACTTAACCTGTTGCTCCACTATCATGACTGAGTGATCCATGACAGTCAGCTGTTCTGCTCAGAGCCTGGGAAGAGATTAAAGCCTCTCTGTCAGTCTCTCAGCCTGCTAAGCACCAGTTCAGCCTCATTCAACGGAACCAAGGCCTTGAATAGAACAGTGATGGACCAATCACAGGCAGGGGAGGGGTGCCTCTGTCCTTCCAATAAAGTCACTGGGAAAACAGTATTACAGTGTAGTTCAAGCACGCCACCTAGTGTTGGTGAAGAAGTGTGTGCCAACTCAAGATTAGAGATAAATTAGAACATCTGTGGTATTGTGGCTGTGATACAGACTATACCTGCTTACAATAGTCTTCGTTTGGTATGTGCTGAAGATGAATGTAATGTATAAAACATCCCATTAAACATCTTTGTAATATCAAATAAGACCCCAGACAGGCCCTTTATAATAATTAGCAATTAGCTAAAATCTCTTACATAACAGCTTTCATATGGTAAAATATATTGTTTAACAGCCTTCTGATTGGCTGTGAGACCCTCTTGCATTTTATTTCACAGATTACTGGGTGGTTGTTTCTTTAATTTAGAGACACACATGGTAAAAATATTAATATTTAAATACTGCTTTTTATGAGGCTGAGACATGGGCCAAAGTATTACTTCAGGCTCATTGTCCGGTCCATAAATGGGTTAAAATATATATATATATATATATATATTTTTTTTTAACCCATTTATGGACCGGACAATGAGCCTGAGGCCTGCAGTACGAAGCAGGATTTGGGGTGAACAGGTAACTTCAGGGTTCACCCTGCTGGGTTTTCAGTCCTACGACAGTGGTTCACTTCCTACAGGGTACCATGGTAACTAATGCTGCACACAAACAGGTTTTGTTCCAGATGAGAGATCAACTTGTGTAAAGCACCGCCTACTGACCAATCACAGCTCTGTGCGCGGATCATAAATTAATACGAAGAAGTTATAGAAATCATAATCCAGGCTAAAGGCAACAGTTTAAACTGACAAATGCAAATGAACAGTTTTATTATATCACTGGCCCATATAGGGCGTGTATCTGAATTACATGCGTGTATTCCGTTAAATAAATGTGTTATAGGTATACTTTATGGCGTGTATGACAATATTTTTGTATTTTTCAGTTGCAACCCAGGTGGTGTTAAACAGACTTTAGAGCAAAAAATAAAATAAAAAAATATTGTGTTTTGGGTTGGCCTATGCTCTGGCTGATGATCAATATATGAAAGAAAGTCTTCTTACCACTTCGAAATATATTTTTACATTATTATTTTATATATTATTTTTTCTGTGGCGCTGCAAAGTCAAAGTTTAGCTCTAAATCTTAGAATAGAAGTGAATCATTTGTGATGAAGACAAATAAACATTACAAGCAGACAAAACCTCCCCACAAAACTTGCTTTAATTGTTTGTTAAAAATAAGTAAGGCTAGAGATGCTGTGGAAGTAGAAGATTGTGTGTACTGCTAACTTGGAAGAGAGAAAGTCCCGGCCAAGTTAATGACACATGCAGCTGATCCATCATGCTGAGGTGGGATGAAGTTGCTTGCTCATGGACTTTAGTTTGACTTGTTTTTTTCCTGCATCAGTTGAAAGCTGATTGGGTCAGGGTCTGTGGACAGGCTGCAGGCGTTCTACTGAAACATACAAAACAGGCCTGAAGCAAACCCACCTCACAGACATAGTGCATAGCTGAGTAAGGTTACCCCGAACTAAACATATTCAAAGCAACATCCAAGCCATTTTCCTGTATATATATATATATATATATATATATATATATATATATATATATATATATATATATATATATATATATATATATATATATATATATATATATATATATATATATAGATATATATAGACACACACACACACACATATTTTCATGTTCAATGTACAAAGATACATTCGGAATTGCAAAGGCTCAATCATTGTAAATAAATACTGAAAAGGCTAAACTGCAATAACATTTCACTCCCCTCTTGGAGAGAAGACACACACGAAGACACACACACACACACACAGGCCAGAAATACAGTCTCATATCACAACCAAATGAACACCTTGTGCACTGTACTGAAGAGAGAGTACAGTCTAAAAGACAAACATTTAAAACAAAACAAATAAATCATAAAAAGACTTAAAACATCGGTTTGCCATGTGGAGGGGATATCACCGACAACTTCAGATAAACAACCTCTACTTGCACAAAGGAGGCAGAGCAGCGCCGCAAACCAAAAATGTCAACGTTAGAATTCTGACCTGTAAATGTGGAGATAAGGATTAGAAGGCGGGGTTATGTAATCCTTAGTGTGGCTGCTTGTTTTATCCTCTCAAAGTAACAGGTCCAGCTCATTCTCATCTCTCACACCCTGAAAATATGTCAATTTCCAAATATGAAAGTCTAAAAATATATCTCATGTATACACCAGGATTTGTTACAAAAACGTGCACGCTATCTACTTGGAGGCAGACTCCAACTCGCTGCTCAATGTTAGACGAGACACGATTGTTGTTTCAGCATGAGGCAAACTATCCATTTCTAATGATTTATCCTTTGGTAGCAAGCGCAACATTCTTTCAAGAAAAAATAAATACTTTGTCACACTTGAAAAGCTTAGTAACTTAGTCTTTTCAACCCTCCAAACCTAAGGCATATTTTATAGTGTCTACTAGCTGGAGCTGGTGGGTAGACAGAGAGCAGAGGACTGACGGCATCCTCGAGTAACATGGCATTAAATACACATCTGGTGTACAAACCTTTCAGCATTGCAACCAAACCTTAAAGGAAGGGCAGATTTACAGTGTGTGGTGGTAGATGTAGCAACAGCCACTGCTTTCCATTTCATAATGAAGGGTTTTGTGAATTGAGTCCAACACTGAGTGGCTTAGGCTCCAGTTTGTGCCTCTAATGTATCATCATTACACTCAAGTCACAGAGTTAAGAATCAGATCGACTGAAAAAATTATTAGCCGGCGATCTCTGACAAAGACTGTCTGCAGACATGCAGCTCTGTGAGGCTGTACTCTGAGCTGCTAATGTCACTGACAATGGCTACGTTTACCATCTTACTTTAGCATGTTAGCATTTACTACAGTAAATAGCACTAAACACAAAGTTCAGCTGAGGTCGATAGTTTTGCAGGTATTTGGTCATAAATCAAAGAACTGGATACAATCTTGAGCTTATGATGGAACTAGAGGAAAAGTCAGAGGATCACCAAAGATATTACAACTCAGCCCGAGGGGGGCAAAGCATTCTGCACCACATTTCAGGGCAATCCATCCAATAGTTGTTGGGATATGTGGCTAGCATGGCAACATACCAAGGAGGAATTTTAACAACACTTACCGCTGTTCTGCATTTTAACAATCGGAAATGAGTTGAACATTATTTTAATCATGCAGCTGATGGAACATGTTTTCATTCAGATGGCTAGAAGAGTCTTTACGGATTCTGGGAATATCTTCAGAACAGTGCTAAGTGTTAATACAACCTTCTGGGTTTTATCAAAACATTTCTACTTTTCAGAATATTGGAGGTTTTGCTCTGTGACTGGAATGTAATGGTGGATTAAACTGCGGCTACCACGATTACATCTGGAGTATTAAGATAAATACAGGGCCATCTTCTGCTCTAACGGATACTTGAAGCTGAACAAATCCTGACCGAGAAACAACTGGCAATCAATCCAATTTGTCTTGCATACAATCAAAAGCCAAGTTCTCAAAGGATGAAAAACAAAGAAACAACGTGAAACAGGATTTGGGATTCAGCAAGAATCCAACAGTCTCCACTCATGAAGGGCACCGGGGAGCTCGCAGGTGATTTGTTTCTGTTTGACCAACTGGTTTAGCATCAAGCAGAGTCCAGCAGGAGCACACAACTACTGAACTGAGTGAAGGGAACCTGGAAATGTCAGGGGGGGGGGAATCTATTGTATTTGCTGAGCAAATAAAAAAAATTCTGTATCCAAAAACAGCTTTACCTCAAATAATATTGAAGAGATAGAGGCATTATCATAGATTCAAATTCAAATTCATAAAAATGTTTGTTTGTTTTTTCTTTAAAAAAAAAGGAACAAATAAGAGAAAACAACAAATAAAACAATTACATGCAGTTACTGTGAATCTGTTTACCACTGAGAACGCTCTCAGAGCAGCTTCTGCTTGTTTCACTCTTATTGTTCAGGAAGAAAAAAGTGCTGATTAAACTCGTGCCAGTGGAGGAGAATCGTCCACCTGAGCTCCTCCTCCAGGGCAGCGGGTTTGAGAGAAAAGGCAAATCAGGCCTCAGTGGTCCGAGGTCAGAGTTCAGTCGTCGCTGGCAAGGACCTGCCAGACGATGAGGTGGCTGCGCTCGGCTTTAGCCAGGAAGGGCTGCAGTTTCATGGGGGGCTCCTCGCCCTCCTCCGCCTCACCATCCTCATCACCTAAAGACAAACAGAGAGACATCACATTTGTCTCTAGCTCCCCTGGAGTGATTACAATAGTTTTATCCATTACGTGTAGCAAACTCACCCATCCTAAAGTCAATGTAGCCTTCTCCTCCACTCATCACCAACATGGACTTTGTTCCTTCCTGTGCTGCGGCATCTGTCGTCTTATCACCTGCTGCCTCGACTCCACAGGAAGCAGATGGAAATGCATGACCTGAAATCACAGAGCCAACTGTAATTAACACAAGCCCAGATTGTGTTTGTCTGGTACATACCTTCTTATCTGAATACTGTGGGTAAAAGAGATCGCAGCTCTCTGACCAGTTTTAAATCTGCATTCAATAATATGAGAAGCCAAGTAGGGCTAGCAAGCAGTTTCCAGGGTTCCCATACCTTCTTAAACATCAAATTCAAGCACTTTCCAGGCTCAATTCTCTCAAATTCAACACAGCATAGTTTGAGACACGAATCGAGGTTAATTACTGTTGCACTTTCTCGAGGCGAGTGAAACAATGACGCAACTGCGGGAGACAGCGGAACGTAGCCTATTACTATTACTAGCATCAAGTTAAAACAAATATAAAAAAGATTCTATTCTTGCACAAAAGATATAAAATTCAAACACTTTCAATGACCATTAATGTCTCATAATCTTTTTTCAAAGACTTTCCAGTCCTTGATATTTTCCCCTCAAATTCAAAAACTTTCAAGGTTTTTAAGGACTCGAGGGAACCACGAGTTTCTTACATTTCGTACACATATAGAAGGCTTTTCACAACTTTGTCTTGTTTTTTTTTGTTTTTTTTTTAAATGGAAAAATAATATTTAATAAAGAGGATAGATTTGGTAGGAGAAAAATATTTGATACATATTTTGATTGCAGAGTTAGTGAACAACAATGGAATATATAGAAATGGAGAAGTTAAACAGCCGGACAGTTTACCTGGGACAGCGGTGAAGAACTTGACAGCATCTCTGTGACCATGGAAACAGAGCTGAGCGTGAGCCATGGAGCAGTAAGGAACAAACGTCCCGGCTGTCACTCTGTCACTGCTGTCGTCACCGTAGACACGAACTACACTTCCTGGATGGTTATTTGCTGCCTTGGTTACCTTGTTGGCTGCTAATGAAACGATGGAAGTGAGAGAGACGGACATTAAAAAAGCTAATTCAAATGTTCAGTTTGTGCCTTTAAGACATAAGTGTTATTCTGGCTGCATACATTATTATTATTGTTACATAATTATTACAATGGCCCTGAATATCAGAAAACTTAAATCACAACTTAAGTATTTTCAGACACTTAGTGTATTAAATGTGGAGTCATAGTGGCAATGAGCAACTGCAAACATCCTGTATATCCAGCAACAAGAGTTCCTGTGCACTGTGAATAGTTGCTACACTCACTCTCCGTCAGAGGGATGGAGATGATGACTCCATTCCCAGTGCCGATCCACAGACGATTACTTGACACCATGAGAGCTGTGATCCTCACAAATGAGAAGCCTAGCTTCCCCGTACCTAAGAAAATAAAGAACACAACATCTGAGTTGAGGCACAAAAGTCTGTCAAAAGTGTCTTTTTGTGTTTCCTGGAGGAATTCTTGATGTGAGACAGAGGGCACTGACCCAGCATCTTGCTGACGTAGGGCTCGATGTCGACATCCTGAAGGTGCTGAAAGGTGTGAGCGTGGAACAGCCTGAGCGTGGAGTCCAGTCTGATGGACACCCAGATACCATCACCATGCCAGGCCAGCTGACGTACCTGGCTCTCTTTACGAGGGTGGGCGTCAAATGACTTCTGCAAAAGGACACAAAATATGCAGGTATGGAAGAGTGTAAGACAATAAAAAAATAAATAAAATAATAATAATAATAATAATAATAATAATAATAATAATAATAATAATAATAATAATAATAATAATAATAATAATAATAATAATAATAATATCAAACTAAAAGAGTGCAGGGTTCAGTCTCATCGTACCTCTATCTTCATGGCTTTGGGCTGCACCACGTAGATCTTGTTCCTGTAGCCACACCACACCTTGTCATGCACTACAGTCATGCAGCGGATGGAGTGGTGTGGTCTCCCCAAGTCTAACAGATGGTAGTTGGTCAGATCCCACTGTCCATCTGCCACAAACAAAGGAAGTCGAGATGCATGGTTATATTTACAGATAGCTCCCACATCGGGTTTATATTACTCCTTTATTTGAAAGTAACTTGTTGTCCCTTACCTACTCCTCTGTGGAAAATGGCTAAAGTGCCATCAGAGAGACCCACCAGTACACGCCCTTTCACATGTCTGTGGGGAAGAAAGAGCAGCTGTTACACCTTCGAAAAAAATAGCAGCATGAGAGTGAAATAGAGGTTGACGATAAAATAATGGCTCATATGTGAAATAAGTGATGGAGGTTTGTTTTTACAATGTACTCACACTATGCCGAGCACTGAGTCCTTCAGCTTTATAGAATGGAGACACTTCTTCCACTGAGCCACAGAGGAGTGGACGTACACACTAGAATCAGAAAAGTTTTCTGAATCATCAGAGTTCTTCACTTCTGGCCAGATACACAAGTGTGCTGGGCAACTGAACTGCAACACTCACCATCCGTTCTGTGCCCCCAGCCACATAGTGGAAAGTACACTGCTCATTTTCTGAGCCTCTTCTCTCATCAGGTCCTGCTCCTCTGCGTTGGGATTTGAACTCACACCGTCTTTCAACAGATCACTCTCCCTGCTCATCAGAGACGGCACGGATTATTATTGAGGCTGCGTTTGGGTAATTGTACCAAATTGTATGTGCCAAATGTGTAGCGGCAAGACTTCGAGCTGTGAGTAATTCACAATCTGACGCCACAATACACAGTCACTAACCAAGGAAACCAAAAGGAAGTCAGTTTGATCAACATTGGACAGTGGCAGCACTGGATGCGTGTTGATCAGGCATAGAACCAGTGAGAAACACAATGTTACAGCTCATTTTACAGCGCAGTAAATTATTTTACAGGGATGTGATGTTGTTGCTCAGTGGGTTTCTTTATGGTGATACTGATAAAATGAACAGTTTAATTTGACAGAGTGAATCTAACAACGTCGTGTTGTGTATTGGGCCTCCTGATGTTACCTCTGAGAGTAGTTGGCAGGAGCCTCTGCTGGCTGCTGAGCTCCCAGTGGATCAGTGAAGACGTGTTCTGTGTAGACTCCCCTCAGACTGTCTCTTTGGTCAGCAGGCCCTGCACTGGCCTCGGTCGCTTCTGTGGCTTCATCTGCCGCTCTGGATTCTGTAGACAGGATCATCTCTTAGTAAATTAGGCAGACTCATATGGGTACGTTATATTTATGGTGTCACTTTATTACTGTAGGTGCCAGAGGGGTGGAACATACAGTATATACTTCTTACTTTTCCTCATCCCTTTGAAATTTGGTTAAATGCATTTCTGTTTTACCTAAACATAATCTGGGCCTGGATTTATCAATCATCAATCCCAATCAATCCATCTCTGCTGATATGTAAGAGAGCTCCAGACGTGCACACACACGTTCTGTGGGAGGGGAGACCTTCATTCAAGACTATGAGCTTGTTAAAGTTACAGTTTTGGCACAGATGTGCAGCTTTCTGGATGGGTAAGGTGTGGCAATGTTAGTTTTTATTTTATTTATTTAGTTTTTAATTAATTTAAAAGATACATGTCTTTGTATTTGATACAAATGTTGTGTAATCCTGCAAAACCCCATCAAAAAGGTAAACAAAAAATATATTATATATAAAAATAATATACATTTATTGTTTACTCCATAAATAATTATCATTATGAGATTGTGTGTTTTTCGGTTCACTTTCACAAAGAAAGCATGCTGATGTGAGGTGGAAAAGAGATCTGATAGTAAACCTGTCTGACCACTTTCTCCGTCCTCTCCTGGGCCGACTGCTGTCTGAGGAACAGCTGTTGCTCCCTCAGCTTCACAGCCAACAACAGTGATGCCTCCGAGCACGCCATCGCCACCTGCTGTGCTGCCATTTGTGGATTGTGAGCTGCTGTCCACCGCTGGTCCTGTCTCGGGGTTTGGAGCTACTTCCTCACCAGCTGGGTAGTCTGTCTCTCTTGCACCTAAATAAAAACATAAATATATAATCATGGATAAGAAAACATGACGCTCCTCGTAATTGCTGCAGCTCCTCTGTGGGCTGCTGGTTGCAAAATGAGTCAGTTGCACACAGATGTCAGTAATAAAATTCTTTCTTCCTCTATGTCAGTCTTTCTCAAAGAGTGGTCCATTCACCAACAGTGGTGACATTTTACCAATATACTCACGGACCACTGGTATATTGGTAAAATGTCACGTTTGAAATTAATTTATTATAAGTTCAAAGTGTTTCTCAAACTCTTTAAAAATGATTAGTATATAGTGTAGCATAGATGTAGACTAGTTACGCAGCTATGTGTAGATCTTAGATCGTAAAACGAACCTATGAGCTGCGTAGCTACGTAAGTTTGTTTTACGTTCTTACGTCATAAATGATCTGCGCGGTCAATTTGAGAGGTCAACTGACAAGATGGATCGATGGCTAAAGACAGGGTCGGTTAAAAGAAAATTAAATAAACAAACAATCTGACGCGACAGGCAAGGTGCATTGTCCTGATGCAGGTGATTCAGCAGCTTCAAGTGCTTGAGCCGCAGCAACAAGTCATTGTGTGTGCGTTACTGAGTCCCAGGAGAGCGGTTCGCCGTGTAACCACCACCCGGCTGAAAGCTGTGAAACTCGGCATGAACGTGGAAAGTCCAGCGCTAAAGTGAAAAGAAAATATCACAGCGACTACATAAGATTTGGAATTTTTTGGACCGGAGATGAAGAGGATCCCAATCCACGCTACGCGTCGTTGGTGAGCGAGGCTATGAAACCCGCCGAGCTCAAGCGACATTTTGAGAGCAAACACAAAGATTATTTTGGGAAACCTTTAAGTGTTTTTGAGAGAAGTTCACTCTGACACTCGGTAATAAATGTAGTCTACGTTTCATTTGATGTGTACAATCTATTAGCATTTACCATTGTTGGCAAAATATACCCACGAAGTCAGGATCAAAATCAAATAAGAGTTTTAATCAATATTTTTGCAAGAAGGAGCAGAGTTATACATAAAACAGATGTACAAACTCTCACACGTAAGCTTGTAAGACTGCCGTGTGCTGCTCAGGAGTGAATCCTCTGCTGCAGTATTTATACTAAATTCAAAAGTCAGGAGGTAGTTCAGGTCAGTTCCTCTTTTGTTTACACAACATGGTGGTTTGCAGGAGAGACAGATGGTCTTCTTATCTGGAGTTAAATCGCATATGAACGAAATGCTTGTAGAATCCGTAGTTGTATTTGTATTGCTGATTTAATGTGTGAACGAGCGATATAGAGAAGGTCACATAAAGCTCATTATTAGGCTGTCAGTGTGTAATATATTGTTGGAGTGGTAAGCAGGCCTATTGTTTTTGGATATTTGGGGAGTCAGGTGGTTAAGTGCCTTGGTTCCTTGGTCTGAAAAGGTTTGAGAAACTGCACTATGTGGACAACGGTCATCCACTGACCTGGAACACTGGCAATGCAGAGGACGTGGGAGTTACAAACAAAGAAGCTCTCCAGGATGTTTCCAGCCTGGTTGCCGTCAATGACAACAACTTTGGTGGTGGACTCTGTGCTGGTACAGATCCAGACCAGCGACGACATCTCATCGTTCTGCCGAAACTCCTTCTGCTGCTCCTGCAACAAACAAAAAAAGTGTGATTTGAATCATTTAGTAATTCTTTATACGATTGTCTTTATCCCCATGTGTCCTCGTGGGATGATAAACGCCTGCATGTGTGTACCTTGAGTTCTTGATCCAGTTTATCCAAGCTGCTCTGAGATCCTATTTTCCTTTTAGGGCTCTCCGGTCCAGGCACGTCACTGTAAAACACACTGGCTCCTACGATGGAACCTCCGTCTCTGGTTTTACCTCCAGAGAGGTTCACACCAGCAGCACACCACAGCTGGAGCAGACACAGTTACAGCATTCAAATACAATGAGACATGCACGAGCTGTATGAATGCATCCCTGTCACATCCCTGCTTTGCATATCTTTTGATAGTTTTCACATATTTAGTTTGAGACAAATGTACAGCTTTAGACAAAGACAATTAACTAATTATCACATGCCATGCTATTACAGGAATGGCTTTCTGCAGTATCTGGCTAATACCGAGTTATCAGCAGTTTCAGACAAAACATACCAACATCAGTTTTCCATATTGGTTTTGAGTTTGGTTTTTTTATAAAAAAAAAAAAAAAAGTGACAGTACACCCCAAAACCAAAAACATAATTTTCCTCTCACCTGTTAGAGATATTTATTAATCTAGATGGTTTTGGTGTGAGTTGCAGAGTGTTGTAGATGTGGACCGCACAGATGCCGGCCTTCTCTCCAATATAAGGGAACTAGATGGCACTTCGCTGGTGATGCTCAAAGTGCCAAAAGAAACACATTTGAAAAGCTCAACAGCAAAGTCTCTTTCTAGAACTCATGACTCAGTTACTCAAGATAAAATCAACAGAACTTGTTGTGAGCAGTTTCATGTAGGAACTTTCTTTCTACCGTTTCCCAACGCAGAAGGAAGCAAGCATCTATATTGTTTTGCTGCTTTGAGCACCACAAGCCGAGTGCCATCTTCCATTATATTGGAGAGAAGACAGGCACTAACACACTAGAGGTAAGAGGGAAATTATGTATTTTTGATATAGGGGTGAACTGTCCCTTTAATGTTGCAGATGAAACAAGATATTGTGAATGCAGTTGTATACACAGAACAGACTGAAGGGAATACCTTCATAGAAGCATCTTTCTCATCCAGGGGTCTGAGGAAGACAGGAACAGGCAGGTTCTTCCCCTTACTCTCCGTCTGACCACCATTGGCCTGAGAAATGACAAACATTGCATTATTTACAGTTTGTTTCTGTTATAGTTTACATCACAGCAGGTCTACCATCGTCTAAAGAGGAACAGACATTCTGTAGTCATGACGCTCATCTCCTTACTTTGTATTTCTTCGGCAGACTCCAGCCGTAAGCCTGCACTCTGCCGTCCTCCTTCTGGACGTGGGCTTTGACCTGCTGGTACTGAGCCCTCTTCTGCTCCCGCCTGGACACCACGTTATCAGCTGCCACTCTGCAGGACAGAACAACAGCCCACTGACAAACATCTGATGACATCCTCATCAGTGCAACATGGACCCACGCTGGGAAATCACACTTTAGTGACTGACAGAAAGTCATGCTGCACTTAATACATTTTATTTATAGAGCGCTTTTAAAAAAGGTACTCAAAGACACTTCATCCTTCTAATGTATATTTATGTTGTCCAGTGTCGAAAAGAGACCGCAAAGAAATAACTGATTATGAGCATTATTAGTCAGGACTTGAACTAAACCTCATATATCGTATACATACATTTGAAATAGAAAATGTCAAATTGTAATTAAAAGCTTGACATTCCTTTTAACAGGGGTTATGCCCGAGATTTTTTATTCTTCTACGTGTTTTAATCTTTAATCTTCAATATCTTGAGTCAATAATGCCTCATCATACACGGTACAGTATCACATCATGTTTTCATTTAACTCCCCCTGACTGACTTACTCCTCATTGAGGAAATCAAAGGCTTTGCTCTTGTCACTGGGCAGCTGCTGCAGGGTGCTGCTCCTCTTCTTGACCGACGGCTGAATCTGAGAGGTGGGTGCATTGTACTTGACGTTCACTGGGGCTTCAATTGCCGGCTTCTTGGGGGCTCCGCCCGACGAGCTGAACAAACGGCTGAAACTGGAAGTGTAAGGGTGGGGAAGTGGGAAGGAACGAGAAGAAAAGCACACAGACAAAACGTATAGAGGGGTGGACACAAGCGGCAGCTCCAGCAGAAGTAAGGTTCAACATTTAAGGGTTCCTTTTCCCATGCTAACACACCATGCCAGCTTTCATACAGGGAGCAATCAAGACATTGATATGCACGCCCCCCCATTAACCTGTCTTCTAAACAGCAAAGCACCAGAGCAGCCTTCCTCCCAGCTTGAGTTAATATTGTGCACCAACATTGACGTTAGTCAACAACACGGAGCAACACTGGACAAAAACACCCCGAACTCAACAGTGATGCACACAGTATTTATCCCATCACCTCTGATTATATACTGCAACTGTTTCAAATTAATACTTATATAGCAGATACTATAGGCCTATAACTTAGCGAGGAGTCTATCTTTATGAGCAGATTTGCTTTGTTTTGACCAAAACACTCCACCCATATTCCTGCATTCCCTCCCAACTCCTTAGAAACCCCCCCAACACACCTCCTGCACACAGACATAACAACATCAGGCAGAATATAAAGGGACAAACAGAAACAGGGCAGGGGAGATGGTGGATTTATCAGACTTTGCTTCTCTTATACACACACACACACACACACACACACACAACTGTCCTAATCCTGTAGCCTAAAACCTGCCCCAAATAATGTCCCCCTTCAAACCAAACCAAACTCATTCCTTATGAAACTCAACAAAGGAGAGCCGGGATCAGATCACAGATATTCTGTCATTCAGATTTAGTTCTTCTATGAGCAAACAAGTGCATTCTCCCAACCTCAGTTCACTGAAAAGCTTCGGTCATGCTTGATGTTTACAACTTTCTTAATCTTGATAAAGAGTTAAAGACAATTATAAGAGTAAAGCAGCTCAGATCTGATATCACTGTTTCCTGGCTGGCTCTCCTCTGTTAAGAGTTTGTTGGCGAGATGAAAACATCAGAAGCCAGTCAATAGACACCGTTAACATGTCAAAGATTTACCTACATCCTGGAGAAAACATCCACACAACATGAAATATAAAAGAAAATCAAAATGAAACGCATAACTAACAATAGAAATCACACTGTGGTTGGTATTTGAGAGCTGAAGAGAAAAGAACAGAGGATCTTACAACTGCCAGAGGCTGGATTTCTTCTTCTCTGGAAGAGCTGGGTTCTCCTTTGAAGCCCTGTGAGAGACAATTCACTTTGAATAAAACAGTTTTTTTGTTTAGTATCTTTTTGTATTTTCCCTTTGTAGATGGTGTGTGTGTGTGTGTGTGTGTGTGTGTGTGTGTGTGTGTGTGTGTGTGTGTGTGTTCAAAGCAAGGAAACCGAGGAATTGTATTCATTTGCAACAGAACTTCATGATCAAATAATAGCAGTTTATAGAAAGTAATCTCAAAAAATAGTATATTATGTACAATCGGGATGAAACTCAGATCAAGAACTTGATATAAAATGGATTAATGATTAATTGTTTTCATATCAAAATCATAGTTTTAAAGAGTTCTTTTTTCTGGCTACACAACAAAAAATGAATCTAGTCTAGTATGCTGCTCTATGAATGCTAGCATCTGTACTACTTGCACTCGGTCGTTGAAGAAGAAACACCACATTGTTACATTTTTATGGCTGAAAAAATAATGAGTTGTGGGCAGTGTCTTTTTGCTGTTCTGAAAAGAGTCAGTGGTGAGTCTTTCAACCATAAACCATCTACTGTGGATGAATAGAGTTATCAGAATCTACCAATGAAACGTAGACAAGTGTTTAGGCTTATTACTCAAACTCTGAACTTAATGTTAACTTCACTCAAACAGACGCCGTCAGTCAGTTACACTTTGTCATTACTAATAAAACTGGCCATCTTCAGTATGCAGCGGTTACACAAGTCCACTTTGGAATGTCATGATTATATGAACACCATTGAGTAATGTGCAGTCTACCACGAATGTAATATTTTAATACATGTGAGCTAAATGTAACGAGGTATATTTACTTTTCTCTCCAACTAAATTGACCTACAGCACAGATGTAGACACAACAGGTACATTTGTGATTATGCATCGTGCAATCATATCTTCTTTAATATAGACCACTAATGCAGCCCTGCAGTTTGACTTATAGAAAATAACTGCCATTTAAATCGCAATTGATCAGAAAGAAAGGAATACTTCATCTCGTCTTACCGGATCATCTCTGTCCATCTGACAGCCTCCTGCAGCTCCATTAGCCTCTCCTTGTACTGGTTCCTCTCCATCAGGACTCTGGCCATCTCCACCCTGGTGAAGCGCTTCCTCTGGGCTGTAGGCACATCGCTCTGCAGACCAGCATGAGAGCAGAATATGATCACATAAAAGCAGATGATTAATATGATGGCTATGCAGCTTTTTAAAGGGAACAGTAAAAGCTTGGGATTTATTGGCACTGAAATGGTCATATTTAGAGATTAGAAACAGGTTCAACTTTAGGTAGAATTCCTCAAGAACATCTGCTGCTCTAAAGCATACAGGTGTATCACGACACACATCAAGGACTCACATCATCCTCGTTGTCATTCTTGACCTTCTGTTTGGAGTCCTCAATGTCTGCTCGAATCCTGCAAGCGAGTACACAGATTCTAAGTCCTTCACAGCCATGTTTATACCGTTGTATCGTAGTAAACTGGTGGGCAGTTGGCATAGCATATTGTGCTTTAAAGCCCACGTCCAATCTAACTCACTTCTTGAGTTCGTCTTCTAATTCTTTGTTCCTGTCCTCCAGTTTGGTCTTGGCCTGAGTGACAGCTTCCAGCTCATCTCGCAGAACTTCCTTCTCACAAGTCAGTTCATCCATTTGTGCTATCAGGTCATTTTTCACCACGTTCAAAGCATTTCTGAAAGCAAACATGCATATGAACATACATTCTAATGTGATATCCACATTAAACACAAGATGGCAGCACTGGCTTGTTTCTCAACAGCGCAACAGGAGGGTTATCTTTGTTTGCATGTGTTCATGAACGAGCTCATTTCAGCTCATTATCAATATCAATATTTGGAATAAAGTTCAACGAGGCCTAGAGCAAAGAATAGCGGCACGTCTTGGAAACTTCATAAGTTAAACACTGCTACAGACGTGGGTCACATTTGGTAGAATGGCAATAAACAGCATTAACAGCCATTAAACACAAAGACTCATTTGTATCAAAACTGCAGGTGCATCGGTAGAAACTGCAAAATGAAATGTCAGAGGAACCGTCTGGAATCTCCTATCTACCAAACACAAAGTACATGAACAAGAAATGACACAGACAAGCATATACAGAATATATAGGGAAGATAATGCTGGTATTTGAGATGCACCCTAACATGACCCACTAATGTAGCAAAATGGTGATATAGTAACTTCGGTGTTAAAAGCGTTTTGTCATTTCTGTCTGCTTACATAGAGACGTGTGGCAGAGAGAGATGGTTTTAAAATAAGGAAACACAAAGAGTACTAACTTGGTCTCCAGCAGCTGGGCGTTCTCATGGATAAGATGTTCGACTTCCCGACCCATACCTGAAAATGATCACCCAATATGTGAATACAGAATGTTTCGTCTAATCGTGTGCAATAAAAACAAAAAAAGAAATGTTTCTTGTGTCTATCCTACACACTAACCCATTGCAACATATTTGTTCTCAGTCTTACCTAGAAAGCTGAAGTCTGAGACATGATGATGATGCAAATCAGGAAGAGATTTATGAGACTCAGTAAGTTCTCATTTGAACTAAATCTATTCGTACGCTCCTTCACAACACAGTAGCACTATTCACTATTCTGCACAGCTATAAGAAAGTCACGGAGGAAACTAAAACTCAACACAGACTCAAGGACACAAAGGATGAGAATAAGGAGCTGGTAAAGAGATCTTCGGAGGAATTCATTGATACACACCAGAAAACTCTTCTGTAAGGACGATAAAGCCCGACAGCCAAAGGAAAGACAATTTAGAGGATACAATAGGGGAAGAAAACAGTTTGTAAAGGTGAAGGTAATGATGCAATTATAACTTGAAGTCAGGAGGCTTCTTACCCAGCAGGTCGGCTCCTTCGTCCATGTCTCCTATCAGGTCGTTTCCTGCAGACGACAGCTCCTCGAACAGAGATTCAGTGTTGCGGTCAAACGCTAGATTCTCGATGCCACCTTTAGTTGGTGTGCTGGGTGGAAGGATGAGGTAGGAGGAGGAAATGCAAAACAAGGAAGGGAGAAATGATGATTATTATGATGAAAGAGGCATGATATTGCAATATGATTATTTTGCAAAATAACGGCATCATAATACATTCATTAGTCAGCTCTTTTTTTGGTGTAAGTCCAGTTTCAAACGTCCTTGAGAGTTTTTATTATATTTAGTCAACCTCATCCTGTTTTTGTTTTTAAGTTAAGTTTTAGTTGACAAAAGAGAGATTTTGGTCACGTTTTTATTATTTAAACTACAGTTTAGTCTTGTCGACAATATTGCATGTTGATCGTCACAGTTAGTGATTAATGATGTCGGTGCCGTCTTTGACGAACATATTAAGATCTAGTTTTTGTGAATGAAATAAACACTGATGTGAACACAGCTTTTACTTTGAACACTCTTTTTTAACACTTTGGATAGTTATTGATATTATTCTAATAGTTATTACTGAATCTATGTTTTTGTCAACAAATCCCATGAAAAGAGCAAAAACCAACGAATGAATTGATTCTACGAACAAGCACTACCTGATATACTGTAACTTATTCCTCTGTGACATAAAGCTCCACTGCTGTTCAAAAACTAATAAAAACACATAAATGAGCCAGTGATAGAGAAGAGGAGACATGATATCATTTAAATATGGGAATAACAGGGGTGGGGGGGGGGTCTCAGTTTGAAACGCAGTGTTGGTTTTGGTTGTCTCATGAGACTTATGCCAGCCTTATCATTTAACCCTTGTGCATCCCTTTAGGAAATTTGCTCTGATTTCCTTAGAGACAAATTAATATTATTTTTCACTTTAAACAGAGTTCAATCTTTTAACCAACTTCAGATCTGATCATAACTACCAAATATTCCTTTTCAGAGTTTTAACTTTTTAAATGCCAGCTAGTTTATATAATTCCATTAGTTGAACTTCCAAATTAAAATAAAAAAATACTCACATAAAAACAAAATGTATGTCATAGGCATTAATACATCAACATTTCTCTAGTGAGGAACAAGGGTTAACATTTTCCTCCTTCTAGGGTATCGATGATAAAAAAAAAACATCCAATCATCCGCCCTGTACCTGGTTCCTCTGCAGCCTTCGAGGTCCATGTCCAGCTCTGGAGTGGACTCTATGATGGCCTGCACCTCAGACTTCTCCAGGTTTTCTGCTCCATCTAATACAACCAGCACAAATACAAAACCGAGGGATGAGTGAGCCAGTACACTAACACAGCGGGTAGTTGATGTTAAAGTGCTACTAGTCCTGTCTCAACATGATAGACGTGGTATTTTAACTGCAGTACTGACCATCAGCCTTGAGAGGTGTAGAGGCATCATGTCCAGCCTGACCCTGCTGACCTTCTTGCACGGCTGCGATGTTCTTCCTGCTCTCTGGTTTTCCTCTGCTCCAGTCCAGGTTCTGGTTGAGCCCTTCTGAAAATTCCTGTTCCACAGACTCCATGGCAACATCAGAAGCAGCAGTGGACGGGGGTGTGACAGAGGAAACAGTGCTCATTCCAGTGGACACTCCATCATGAGGAGATAGTGGTGTGGTGGACTGAGAGTTAGCACTGTATGAAGATGTGGGGGTGTTTGATTTAGAGGCACCACCCTGCGAGGACAAGGGGGTGTTGGGTGTGGCCTTTCCGTCTTGTAAAGACACAGGTGTTCCACTTTTGGAAACACTTCCCTGGCTGGTAGGAGTACTGGGCTTGGAGCCTTTGCGGTTTGAACCGGCCAATTCATCCTTAAGATAGAGGAAGAGAAGGAGGAGTGGAGAAGGAGAGAGAAAGGGGATACAAATGAAAACAAAAAGATACAACACATTATGAACCTCTTCTAGCTGTACATGCAGCTAATGTGCAGCACATATCCAAACCCAGTAAAACAAAAGTGGCAAAAATGTAAAAATCTTAGATTCAAAGAGATAAACACTCAAAGTTGACATTTTGTAAACTGTAGATTGACAAAACATTCTTAATTCAAGGTCCACTTACTAGCTTTTTCCAGAGCTTTCAACCAGGTTCCATACTTATGTCAGATGGAGACAACAGAGACAATTCAATTGTAAGCTACGGAAAAGGTCAGTAAGTGGACTAGGAGTTAAGATTCCTTAAACTTTGAAGAATCTTCTGAAAACTACATTTGCGCATACATCTGCATTCCTTCTGTTTAAATACAATTAAGCCAAGCGTAATAGATGTTACCACCAACTGTGTCAACCAGTGTGCACCTTGTCATGCAGCTAAAGCCAAAACAAACACTCACCAAACCACAACATGCAACCAGCCAATGTACAACCACAATCAAAACTGACCGTTATAAAAAGCGATTAGCCACTGATCTCAAATATGCCATGGCTCAGTTGCATCAACTGTCACAATAATTCACTCGCTCACAGAAATGGAATGCAATATTCTTTATGTTATCACATACACATTTAATCACACTACAGCAAAGTCTGGAACACAACTACTAAACTCGATATATTTGGTGGTTAGAGGTTCTCCATGAGTGACAGACAGGTCTACCTGGTCCTTATCAGCCTCCTGATTGGGCAAACTCTCCTGCGAACCTTCACCTTCCACTCTGATTGGGGAGAATCGTTCCTCAAACTGAGGGATATTAAAGGCCGTGGTCATTTATATTTCCTAACATTAATTTCTCAAAACTATTTAAAGCAAACCAAGCCAATATGTAATATACAGATATATAAGGATGTTGCAAGACTTCAAAAGAATCTAATCTGAATGCGTTAAAGAAAATAAAGCAAAGCTGTGGGAAAAGGCTGAGCTGAACTCCACGAGTGAACTGTGCATTGAGCCATATGTATGTCTACACAAGGTGACCTGGTTGGCAAAGCCTGTATGAATGAAAATGAAGTGGATATACAGTACCAATCAATCACTCTAAGGTTTCACCAGCTCTCAGCAGCCCTTTGTGGCACGCTGAATTTCTAATGCTGTATTGTTTTGATCTGTTAATGCCAGTGGCTTGAATGCTATAAATAGAAGAGAGCATGATGGAAAAGAATCAATCAGGACAACAACAAAGCCTTCATCAGATCCCTCGGTCACCTTGAACAGACAAGGGGGGTTACAAGACTTTAATAACACAGACCGACATTGAATGAGATGATATTAGAGAATAAAGCTTTCTCCATACTGTTTTTTTTCAGATGTATTCCTTTTTTTTTTTTTGTCGGGTTCATGTCTCTGAACACTGATGGCAGTATTTCATTTCCTGTCTGCATGCTGCCATCACTCTATTGTTACTACAGTTGCACTGAGCAGCCAATAGGGGGAAAGTTTTACTCCATTGCTACTCTGCGGATAATGGCTTTTCACCAACCCTCTGAAAAACATTCACACACAAACATGCCACTTCACATGGTGAGAGGGAAGGGATCATCAACTGTAAATCTTTGGAAAATGTCAAGTCGGAGGACAAAACACAAAGGCACTGCTGTATATCTTTACTGGGGGAGCCTGGTAAGACAGTGCGTGTGAGAAAGATGTACTGTGACACTTATATTGTACTCTAGGACTCAGGGTGAGTTTAAGAATTATCAACCACATTGGCTGCCAGTTATCAAACACAAGTCCTGAACGCGAGTCTTATCATTTCAATCGGCTCTGTGCTAGTGTAATAACAGCAAATGAATACTTATTAGGCAGTCATTAATATTCATGATGGAGCCTTGCTTGCAGCATGGTTTCCAACAGCAACAATGTGAAGACACTCTGTCCTTTCCACCCTCCCTTGAGGTTAAAGGCAGGCCCCCGAATGGTACCACTTCCTCCGCTTGCTGGGCTCCAAGCCACCCCGTTACACACACACACACACACACACACACACACACACACACACACACACACACAAGCGGCTGCTAAAAATTCTGGACACACTGAACAATCCTTTCTCTTTCAATAGAAATGTACTCTTTCTTTGGTGTCTACTGGCATTGACTGTTTGCATTTTTGTTTCCACAACCTTTTTTAAGTGAACTGGGGATGATGTCACTAGTTTGTTCCGTGGGAAGTTCTACGAGCCAACTTCAGAAAGTAACTTTACACTTTATAACTAATGATTTAAAGCAGTCTTTCTTTGTAATTCATGAAAATGTCAAAGCAGGATCGATTGTGAGTGTGTGTAGCTCTGCGTCATACCTTGAGGCTGGTATTGGACCGCGGATGGCTAAGGTTGTTGAATCTCCATGGCTCAGAAGGGGTTTCCACAGGTCCCCGCTGGAGGTCAGGGGTCATACCATCAGTCCCAGGAAGTTGGAAAATGCCCATGGAGATGGGACGCTCCTTTCTGGATACATAGACAAAAGGAAGAAGGGATGATTAAAAAAGTGCAATTCTGAAAGAAAAGAATACACAAGTGTCTGAGAGATGGCCTGTTGGTGACGTCATTCTTACATACTAAGAATAAAGAGAATACAAGACTAAGCCATTCTAACAGCTCTATGGAGGCTGGACGCTAAATGCTAATGTTTTAACTGTGATGATGGCTATGAGGGTTCACCATCCCTACAGCTGCACTGCTAGGGCGCCTGAAAACTCCGGGAGTAAAGGAGACCAAGGGAAGCAGTCCCGACAGCAGCATGGTGCAAGAACATGTGATTTATACTGTGCAATAAAAAGTGCACAGTATGGAATATATGTTATACTATATAAACCAGGATGGACATGCTCTCATTAGTTTGAATGTTTCCACCCTCTCTCTCCAAGTTGTGATGAGGTTCCTACAGAGAAAGTGACACTTGGTAGAAAAGGTTTTTAGTGTGTGATAATAAATAAAGTTGGAGCAACAGCTACTGTAGGATACTATACTTCAGTAAGCCTGAAGTCAGTCACATGACAGATTATACTTTTAAATTTGCTTTTGCTAAATTAAATGAGCAGGTAGTTTACAATTGTACAGTAGAAGCATGTCTAACTAATGTAATCACTTATACAAAACTAATTGTGTGACGAGTGGAGACTTCACAGAGAGGTGTTGTAGCAAAGACTCCCTTGGGACAGTTTGGCACTGAAGTAGCGAGAATAGAAATAGAGCTGGTTGCCTCATAAACTCCATTATCTCCCACCTATTAGATCAGGCAATAACACAAATCCATTTGTCTCTATGACTGGAGATGTATTCTACCATGCTGAGAGACGTATCACAGAACAAATATCTGTTAAAACTCACTAACCAGCTCACTGTTGCATGGGAGGTGATCATTTTCAAACTCCCATTTCACAACAACTCTAAGCACAATAATATTCAATAACGCATTAGGAACACTCCAGTGACTTGGTATGAAAATAATATTGTACAGTCGAGCAGAACAATGGCTGCCACTGAAAAGAGCAGCCGGCAGGCAGCGATGAAAAGCAGCAGCCCAAAAACAATAGACACACCACCATATTGAGAGAAGAGGTCACATGCAGGCCACTGATGGTGACCAATGCTGCCTTTTGTCATTTGAACTGAGGGGTGAGGCAAAAAAAAAAAATCACATGCTCATGCATCAGTCCTCCACTACCGTTTCATCTTGTAAAATATGTTAATTAAATTATATTAAATGAACAGCTATAAACTCTGGTGAAATGGAAATATCTAGGGTGATAGGGTAGTCTTTAAGATATGACTGCCATTTTCCCCCATCTATCTCTTCACCTACTTTTAGAGTGCAGTTTCATACTGTCTGACAATAACACACCCACATGGCAGCAACATTGCGACTGCATGGCTACAAAGTGGCATTTGCTACAGAGACACAGATTACAGCAGGGAAGATACATTCATTTAGCATATTAAGATAACATACACACAGACGTTATACCTGCTGGCTCTGGGTAAGGAGGGTAAGGAAGGCAGGGCAGGTAAGCCGCCGGTAGAGACAGAGTAGTGAACCAGCAGCAGCACTGACAGAGAGACCAGTACAGCAGAGTTGATGACCACTGCTCCCCCTACAAAGCCAAAAACAAACAGCAGCATACACCCGGGGCTCATGGCCCCCCCAGATCATGGCCCAGTGCCTCAACAGGGACCAGGAGGTTGGGGGGCACAGACGATGATAGAAAATGAGGTGGGGGTCACTGAAGCACCAAATTCACCTTGGCAGACCTCTGATTGGACATTAACCACTGTCAGTATATCTACAGTGGAGGTCAACAATCCTTCTAGCTGAGAGTCAGCAGTAGAGCAGTGGGCTCTGTATACTGCAGCTCAATTGTGAGGCAGCAGTCCAAACAACAGTAATCCTTTTGGCTTCAGCAGCAGTGGTTGACTAAAGCAGAGCAGCAGCACACAGAGCAAAGCAGTAGATAATCCACAGAGAGCAGGGAAAGGCTGGCAGCAGCTCCTCTCCTCCAGCTTCTTCCTCTAGCAGGTGATACTGTTTTCTTTCCACCTTCACTCTTCTCAGCCTCTGCCGAGATGCGACGCAGCTGCCGCTGTGCAGTCTAGAACACTCTGACGCTCTCCCTCTCTCACTCTGATGGCACCCATCACCCCTCCCTCCCCATCTCCCCCTCTCTTTTGGGTGCTGAGGCAGCTCATTTCATATGCCTCTTCTCAGGCTGCAGCTTATTGGCTGCAAAACAGGGAGACTGATCAAAAAGTATGTGTGTGTAAGAGAGAGAGGGAGGGAGGGAGGCAGTCAGAGGGACAGTGAAGGGCTAAGAAATACAGAGGCTGCCTGAATGCACAGATAGAGTCCATGGTACACTAAAATACACAGTACAGTGCCAGTGTATTTACCACTATTCACACCTTGTTTCATATTTTATAGTTTTACAACAGTAATCCACAGTGAATTAGTAATTAGTATGAACTGAAAGAAATGTCACAATGAAAGCAAGTTTCTACAAATCAAACTTAAGTAGGGACATTAAGCACACACCAGTTGATTCCATCAGTTGTATAATAAGTTGACTGGAGATCATCACAGCTGTTGGTTGTTCACTTTTCTGGCAACAAGAGTTGTCTCAGAGCTGTGTGAGGCTGTACTTGAGCTAAATGCCAATGCTAACATGCTGATATTTAGCAGGTACCACATTCACCATATTTGTTTAGCATGTTAGCATGCTAGTATTTTCTGATTAGCACTAAACACAAACGGCAGCTAAGGGTGCTGGGAAAATGTCATTTGTTTTGCCGTTATTTGGTCATAAAACAAATATGAGACCAATTAAAATGATGCCCTGATGATGGTGCTAGAGGAAAAGTGAAACAATGACCAACGTTATTACAATTTATTCAGAGGTGAACGTGACTATTAGTAAGATTTCGTGGCAATCCATCAAACCATTGTCAAGACAGGGTCCATCCAATGACTGACATGGAAGACCTATGTGCAAACAATAACTGTTGCCCTGCCACCAGAGTGGCTAAGAAAAAGCCACTGATGAAAACAAACACACAACATCTGAACTAGTGTTTACCATAAGGCACGTCGAATAATTTGAGACTAAGTAAAAGAAGGTTTCATGGTGTGATAAGACCATAGAGCCTATTTAACATTGCACTTTGAGGCTTTATTTGTCTGCACCTTAGTAGAACAAAAGCTCCCCCACTAGGAAGCATAATGAGGGCAGCATCCTGCTGTGGAGGTGCTTCTCAGATTTTAAAAAGTAGACGGTAACATCAATTGATCAAAATACTGAAAAATCACGGCGGAAAAACGTTAAACAGAGACACAGGGCTGAACCCTTGTCTGTGCATAAACCACACATTGACTGTAAAAACAATTACAATTCAAATGTTGATAATAACTGGAAGTGGGTCTGCTGACCTCCTGGCCCCTGCAGTAGGTACAATCTGCTCTGCAAGTGAGCAATCAACCAGAAAGCTCATCATTAAAGAAGATTACTGGAGATAAGTCAACCTACAGCTCTGACTCACACGTCCACAGCATCCTCTCTGTCCCACTCAACTCCAGTGAATTCCGTCTTCCATACTATGTCTTCTCATTACAATTTCATTGCAAAAATCCTCTCCTCACATTAATTGTAACCTACAAAAACCAAATATCTTCATTTTGCATTGTTTCACAGTTGCGTTCAAGTTCTAATTTTCCTGCATTTATTCTTTGCCCGATTCCTCTTGCCTGTAGGGAGGATATACGTGTGTGTGAGTAGATTGTACAGTGGTTAAAACAGTGGTAAAGAGTTGCCCTACCTTATCCTTGTATCGGGAGCAGACAAATACATAAAACAAGTCAAGTCTTGAAATCCAATTTCTATTGAGCTACACAAGGGGTGTCCAAACTTTTTTCACTGAGGGCCACATACAGAAAAATATATGAAGGGCTGGGCCCCTCACTCGAGGTGAGGTATATTGCCTTAAAAAAAATCTATTAAAAGTAGGTAGGTTATACTTGATAATTATGCTCAAGGGGGGGCTTTCAATTAATGAAGTTTCATTTAATTTGTTACAATAAGGGTGTGCAGCTCATTCTCAATACAGGAGCCTCAGATTGCTTCTTAGTCAGGATGGTGATCCTCTTCACAGCCTGTATAAGGGGGGGGGGGATATCTCAAGCTTGTTAAACAAATAAGTTATTGGGCTTGTTAACACATCAACTAACGTTAGTTAGAAAATGTTATCAACTTTAATTGACTGAATTTATTGAACAATGTACAATACATACTGTGTAATATATGTTTTAACTCTCCTATAATGGGAACAGCGTTGCACTCAGTGGGAGCAGTGATGCTGCACTTTGGACTGAAGGATGCTGCACTTTGGACTGAAGGATGCTGCAGGTCAGGAGTAAGTTTGGTGTTTGAGATGCTGTCGCTCATTTTGGTTCTCAACCTGCTTTTGTTAACAGAGAAAATGTTTGCTCACATATATGAGCCGACTCATCATTCTGTGTGTGTGGCGTCTCATCAGAGGAAACCTTTCCAAGCTCCGGTAGAAATCGGGGAGGGAGAAGCTGATGTTGATTCTTCAGGGAATTATCGTATATAATTATTATATATAAGTTCTAGTTGCAGACTCTCTTAAGCGTCTTCTGCATTAATCAGCTCGATTTCTTTCTCAATGATAGAAAACTCCTGGAAGTGCTGACTGAATTCTGTGATGAGATGTGATCACAGACACATATTTCCCCTTGTTATCAGAAAGGTTGGACTTTGGAAAAGCACATTTGATTTCGGACAGCGTGGGGAAGTGCACAACATTGAAGTTGCGTAGTTGTGTCTCAAAGAGACGGAGCTTTACACAGAATGCTTTCATGTTCAGTGTTGAGATGACCAGTAAGATCAACTAAACAGGTCTGCCAAACATGGAGGGTCTCTCAGCTCATGAAGAGCTCGCTCCTTCTCTTTCAAAAACAGGTCGGTTTCTGATCTCAGGGAATAAAACCGCTGCAGCACGGAGCCGAGACTCAGCCAGCGCACATCAGAACTGTGGAGTGCGTCCCCATATTCAGCATCGACATCAGACAGGAAAGCTTGAAATTCTCTGTGGTTACGTCCTCGCGCTCGACTTATGTTGTGCCCTTTAGACTCTTAAGACCAAGCAGCTCTTCCGTAACGCAAGAGTGATCATCAACTCCCTGCAGTAAAATGAACAGCTGTGCGGTGTCTGTCGCATCTGTGCTCTCATCACATGCAATCGAGTAAAAATCTAAAGCACAAGCTTCATCTGACACGTGATGTTTTAAGTTAGCTGACAAGTCAAAACTGTGTTTCTGTGTTACAACTAAGAAGTGCAAAACATTCAAGCACAAGTTTCTATCTGGGCCTTATTCCATTATACTTTTAGAATTTGCTGCAGGCCAATTAAAAATGGGCCACAGGCCACAGGCCGCAGGCCGCAGGTGGCCCGCGCGGGCCGTAGTTTGGACACCCCTGAGATACACAATCTAATAACAGGGTGAGTGGAATGGTGGGGAGATATTTACACTTTAAAATCAATGGCGTTTCATTCATTAAATAAAGTTTACCTGCAGTACGTGTCAATCTCTTAAAACAAAGCCAAATATCACTCAAATGCAAAATCAAGAAAGTCTTAAAGAACCTTCAAAATGTCCACTGGTTGATTTTTGGCACAAAAACTTGAGTCCGATATTGATTACATATTGCGTAATGTTTTATATATTGATCGAACAATCAATATTGAAAGTGTAGAAAAGTGCTTAGTGTCTGTAAAAGAAATGAGCAGTAACATTGATTGAACTGCAGTTGGGAAAAGATCCCCAGAGAACAAAGGTTTAGGACCAGAGCTTCTGCAATGTGGCCGACACCTTTCCATTTTAGGTCCAGTTTGTAGGACTGACAAAGGATGTAGGTTTCAGGTGAACACCGTTAAAAAAGGAACAAACACAGTATGTAATGAGACTGGAGTGGCCGTCTTACCGTGTTCTGGCTGATGTGCCTGTGCCTGCGTCTGAGGGCTCTGCTACTGTGACTGCATGTTGGTGTTTAGTTCGCTCCAGGTGCTCCATGTAGCTGTGGATCATCTGGAAGGTATACGGCACACAGAGAGTTGTGGAAATAACTCAAATTAAATGTTCTAGTGGATGTACAATCATTTTGCAATCCGGATGGGACAAATAGTGTTGCGTTTATTTAGTTGATGTTTATAAGTTTGATGTATTAAAATCCAAAGAGCCTGTACTTCTGAAGGGATTGAGGAAAGACGTGACTATGTTGCTACCAAACTACAGTACATTTGATTATAAATAGTCACTACAACTACTTGCATCTTTCACAGTCATGGTCCCTCACATATGAAGAATAGTGTGTCCAGACACAGCTGTGACAGTCAGACTCGTAATAAATAATGTAGACGGTCATCTTCTGTATTCAGCATTATTCAGTTAAGCAGTTGGCTGCTGAAGCCTGCGAGGTTTTGGAGCATCTGTTAGTGATGCATTATGTATTACAGAGCGAGGCAGACCAATGGCTCAGCAGAAACAGAATTCACGTTTAAATTGTCTTAAACTATCATCACTATCAGTACTGCGTATAATCATGAACTCATAGTAACACTCATATTTCTGCAGATATTGATGTGGATTAGGGTAAGGCGGTAACAAATGACTCATCAGTCAAGTCAAACATACGTCGTTTCCTTTTTATATGTTTTTGAAAAGCTCAAAAACAGTCACTGTAAGTAGGCATTACTGTGTAAGCACATGCACAGATGAACAACCTTGTGATGAACCACACACACACATCTTTATCCCAGAGCAACATACCTCAGTGTGTCTCTGATGAAGGGTATTATAATCCTTCTTGAGCTCTGCTTCTCTCTCGTCCAATCTGCTAACTGGATGAAAAATAAAAAATGACTCAAAGCACATATCATAAAACACGCTATAGGATTGCAGCAAGATTTACTGAAAACAAGGAACTTTGTCTCAAAACGGCAGAAGTTCTAGTTTAATTAATAATGTAATTTAAATTCTTTGACAAACATGGATCAAACTGTTTCACTGACAAATGTGTCCAGTAGCAAATCAAGTATACCTCACATCTTGTATCATTTAATTCTGTGGAACTGTATGTGGTGGTGGAGCAGTTGCTGCAATAACATCTCAGAGCCAGAGGAGGGCCACCATGCATCAACAAAGGCCTCCTAAACTGCACCAAGCAGAGCCTTGATAGGATTATTTCACCTTTCTGCATCTTAGACTCAGCTATACAACGTATTAAACAATCATCATACACACATATACATATATACACACACACACTTTTTATTTATTTTTTATTCACATTTGATATTTTCTTATTTTATTTGCCTCGCATCAAACAAAAGACAGAAATAACCAAACTCAAATAAGTAAAACCAAAATTCTTTCAAAATGGAAACGTTAAGGTTCCTGAGAACAATAACTTTAACTTCAAGTGTCGCAGGTTTTAAGGTAAACGGGTGCAAATAAATACCAGCCTGACTTGAGTCGGTGCAATATAAAAATAAAATCGCACAACTTTGTATTTTAGAGTAGAGTCTAAAAAGTTTAATTTTATTGGATGTGGTTTGTAATAATACAAGTCCAAGTAACCTCCACATTTCATGTTTATCATCTAACCAAAAGGGGGGGAAAGTTCTAAACAAGCCACACACCTATTCACAGAGCAACCAGCAGCCTCAGTCGTAATCCATTAGTGGCTTTAAGGTTACATCAGTTTGTAGTCAAAACAGCCCGACAGTCTTTGTGCATTTTCAGATGCCAGCCAAGCAAAATGCCCTCAAACAAAAAGGTGGACAGTGGCACTTAAAAGTCCCTTGCCAATCTGTAAAAGTAGCCATGCACCGAGCGTCTGCTGTGAGCTAATACAACTAATTCCCAGGACCTTTCACGCTTCATGATTTGCAGGCACAGGTCAGGAATAGACTTTTTCTCAGGTGTTTGACAAGACTCATGTACAGGCTTTAAAAAAACACCGACGTGATCAATGAAGGGCAACAGTTCAGCAAACAGCAGCTGCATAGAATGATGTAAACTGCGATTCATTGTGCTTAGGGTCTGGCTGATAGAGGAACTAGTGGTTAACGAGTGGAGCAGAAATAACCAGGTCAGATACAGAGGTGTGTAGAGGAAATGGAAGTGATCCTAAAAGGAAATCCCCACATGCAAAGCCTGACTATGTCCTGCTGAATGAACTGATAGTCATAAGTGTCCATGTAAAAAAAACGTCAAATACTTACAATAAATAAAAATTCTTTAAGGGATATTCATTTGAAGGTAAACAAGGGACCAACAGTCCACAAGACTTCAGTTTACTGTGATATATGACAAGCAGGAAACCCAAGAAGGAAACCTGAGAAAATGTTTCCGCTCTGGTCCCAAATTCCAGTCACTTGTGACACGCGCCCATCCCGGAGCGGTGTCATTCTACATCGTAAGCTACACAGTGAAGGCAAAATGACATTAAGAAAAATAAATTCATTTAAAAGTAATTATAGCAATAATAAACAGAAAATGAAGTTGGCAGTGTGTTTACATTCATCAGTGTCCTCGGGTTTATAGTGTTAGACTGTGTGTGTGAGTGTGTGTGCGTGTGTGTGTGTGTGTGCGTGCTCCACTGATGAGATCAAACCCAGATTAGTGATCTAAGTCACACTGCTGCCAATTCAGTTCAAAAACATGTTACAGACAAATGAAACTCATAAACAGAAAAGGGGAAGTGTTACATCGAAAGAAATAAAAAACTAATCTGCTGAGATCTCTCAACTTTCCCTCCGCATGAACGAGGCTTATTTTACGGTCCTGCGGTGAAACAAACAAGCAGTCATGCACACATCATGAGGGATTTATTTTGATGATGTGGTAAGACTAAAAACACCGTTGAGACTTAAGGAAGACTACACTGTATTCTATCTCAGAAAAAGACAGTGATCACTTAGTTTTTGCATTAATGTTTTAGGCATTTAGCAATTTGTATTATATACAAACAAAAAAAGTGATTTGAAAAGAAAATGACAAGCAGGTCAGAGCCGAAGCTCCTTAAAATCTTCCTGCACTCTAAACTGAACCTTTCTGAATATGTGTGGACTGTTGTATTACGGCTCATTTAGCGAGCATGGCAGTTGGAAGGCAAACACTCATCGTAGGGTACTAATGGCCTTTATTCTGTAGAGACATAGGAGTCCATCTGCCCTCTGGCACATCAGGCTAACAGACAGTCACAAGACCAGCAAACTGTCGATGCTGCTCACAGGGTATCTGGCTTGTGTGTGTGGTATGTTTGTGTGTGCGTGTGCGTGTGCGTGGTGTATGTGTATGTGTAAGACTTTCCAATAAAAGAGCCGGTACAGTAAAGCCTGTGTTTGTGAACTTACTTTGATCTGCATAGTTTTTAGTTTTTAGCTCTAGCTGGCGTGTGTGTGACTCCAACATCACCAGTCGACTCTGGAGATCCTTCTTCTCGCCATCCTGGGAGTCTTCCAAGGCAATGTACCTCTGCAGATAAAGACAGAGAATAGAGGGAATGAACAGAGCGTTTACTATAGTACTGATATTTGCATGAGTACTCTGAACTCCTAGTTAGGGACTGATGAGATGATTTGCAGCAACAGGAGAAAGAAATGTCAGTTCCTCTTAGCCAGTCTGACATGATCTGAGCTCTGAATGACCTCACAATCGATTACATCAAACCCTTTGAGTGTGCATTAAAAAGAGTCTGGGCTGAAATGGATATGTTATGTGTGATAAAGACCTGCTCATGCTAACAGTGTTGATACCAGTGGAAAATAGAGCAACAGTTGCAGTCTTCTGAAAGTCATCTCTCTGCACAACAGGTGCACAGCGCCAGCTTCCTCACCAAAACAAAAAAACTAACGGCTACAGCTACAGTCTTTGTGTGTGTGTGTGTGTGTGTGTGTGTGTCCAGACACACAGTTTCCTGGGCAAGTTAGTAACAGTCGATATCAATGCCAAGGTTGTTTCTCATTCTTCACAGCAGCCGTTACTAACCTCAGTCCTTCTCTCAGGGGAACACTATAATGGTTTTCATATCAGGAGAAACTGGATTAACTATCACACATCGTATTGGGTGCACTAAGACTAACATGCACAATAAATCATAATGATGATAAGAATAATATTCATAATCTGTTACTTTACTGATCCCAGAAATGGAAATGGTTTTCAGTAGTCAGAGACAGACGGGACACAGCTCCCCAACATGTCTCCAGCTTAAAACCTAAACATATTTCATTTAATGGTGGGTCAGACATTGCTCCCAAATGTACACACTGTTTGTGAATAGATTAGATTAAATTAAACTTTAATGAGCCGAGGATGAGAACAGTGGGTCTCTGAAGGGACAAATATCAAAATAAATTGAAGAAAAACTAGAACCAAGTTATTGCGGATAACCTGAAGACACTGACGAAGCACTAAAAATGAGAAAATAAGCAGTGTGTGAATTTGCACTTGCAGAAGAACTTACTGAGAGGAAAAATGTCATAACACAACATAGACCCAATGTAATATTAAAATAAAAGATTAAGATGAGAAGATATTTATCAGCAGGCTGTTTTGACGAGTAAATGTGAATAGATATAAAGTGCTGCATGGATGATTTTTGAACGCAAACCCGGAAGTTACCATCTGGTTGCCTTGACAAAAAGCCAATGGGTGTTTTCAAATGGATTTTGAATTATAGCAACAAATCAGCTATGAGGCAAACAAACATTTATGATGCTGGCACATTGTATTCAGCAAGATCATTTTTTAAGACACGTAAAAGCTTCAAAATTAACGAGTGGGGTATTTACTGACGTATTTTATGTCATAGAACAAAACGTTAAAATCTCTTAAGCTTGTGTTAACCACAGACATTCAGGCATCTAAATAAAAACAACATTTAAAAAAACCCTGTCGACTTTGAGAGGAGGGAACAGCAAGTAACTCATTTCCCGCCTTTTTTCCAGAAGCAATCTATAGCCTAGAATTCTAAAAATAATAATTGTGCTTTGCATCTTAGTTGGTTGGTTTGTTCCTGGATCCCAAATAATGATGACTCAGCTGATTGCGGCGTCAGGTGTTTGGTGAGACACGCCGGTAAACACGCAGTCTTGTGATGCGGGTGCTCACTGTGGATAAAGGCCCTGTAGTCGGGCCATAGGCAGGGAGTGGATGTCATCTGCAAGGAGATGAGGATCACCTGAGCTCCTGCTACAAACACCCTCTGTATACGCACAGCACATTAAGACTGGAGGTATTTAACAAAGATTAAATACCTCCAGTCTTCATGACCCTCTGTAAACACCAAGCCTGTTTTTTATTCTTTTTTAAACACAATTCAGTCATTGATGGGCTGAGAGGTTTTACTTTGCCTTTGGCTTCTAAAAGCTCTTTCTATGTAGAGTACTTTACCATTGATCATCTTTGAAAGTGAGGTCTAACAAATACAAAAATAAGCTAAATAGATTTTATGTAATTGTGAAATTTTTGTTACTTGTGCGCTTTTTTTCCTCATCCAAGAGGGGGTGAGGCGGTTATTTGGGGCTTGAGGGTCAGAGACTTACACAGGGCCCAGTGGGGTCTGGAAAGCCCAGGGAGCATCTTAAGTAGTGAAGTATTGGTAGTAATCCAGCAATTCCCATGTAAATCTACTAAGAGCATTAACATAGCAGTGGGCTAGACTAGACGGTTCGTGGTGGGGTGTACCCCATAATCTGCGTTTGCACATCTCTAACAAGACGACAAGCAAAACATTTACAGGCCTTCATTTCTGATCATTTCGAAACTGCCGAAAGGGAAAGGATTTGAAGAAAATACAGGATTCTCCTCATTTACACATACTTTCATACCGTATGGATGATACATGTTGACGATACCCTGCTATTGCATCAACAATTTAGAACAACTCCCAACATCTTCCTCTCTCACACTGCTGCTCATCATATGACCAAAGGAAGAAGGCTTGTGCATATGACAACGCTCAAGAGAATGAGTGTTCCAGCGTTTTAACGTGCACTCTTCCCCCTACGCTGCATGTATAATGCTCCCTTTGTCCCTGTGTGCCAACACACACTTACACACGCACACACACACACACACACACACACACACACACACACACACACACACACACACACTCACAAACACTTGTGGCTCCAGCACAAATGCGTGCACACCCACACAGACAGGGCTCCACTGTATTGGCACTCAATTAACAGAGTGAAATCAACTCCTTTTTAGTGTGTTGCTACTGGGACATTTGGGGGAAAAGGGGTATGTGATGGCGTTGGCCATCAGATGCAATGAACTGATCAAAGAACTACTGCAGTGTGTCTGGTAGGACCACTATATTATAATGACACAGGTAATAATATAATAATATGGATGTTACAAACCATGCAGCCATTTTTGGTCAGAAAGATATTGGGCCTGCAAATGAAAGCCGGCGACAATCAAGAGACTTAGAAGAAGTGTTTGGCTATATGCTGTGCATATTTTCCTGACACGCAGTTGCTGATACACTTACTGACTGTGGCAGTAGTTAAATAAAGACTAATTATAAAGTCGTGCTGGCAGCTTTGTGAGACTGCACTTCGGCACAACGTTGCTTTGAGCTAAATGCTAACATACCAACATGCTCACAATGCAGGTTGCTGTTGTCCTACACTGTTCGTAGTTATGCCTGTGAAAAAGTAATGCACTATAATTCGAATATAACCCTCGTAATGATTTTGTATGCAACCCACGTAATCGTGGGCCAGGACAGGTGAGGTGGTATAAAGAGCGACAAAGTCCATGTAGGAAGGAGGTCTCGGTGAGTCCAAAGACATAGGACTTACACTGTTCCTACATTCGTAGGAAAACTATACTTGTTGCAAGATATCATACGAACCGTTGTATGAGGATACTTTGCACAATTAACTTTAACTGTTTTACTTTGCTATTTTAATTAACTATGCTACTATCTCAGTTTAGCATGTTAACAAGGTAACATTAGCTTATTAGCACTAAGTAAAGCTGACAAGAGGAAGTAAGGGGATCACCAAAGTCAGCAGGATTCATCTTCTAGGGACCATAAATAACTATACAAAATTGCATTGCAATCTATCCAATAGCTATTGAGATATTTCTGTCAGGACCAAAACAATGGAGTGAGTGGCCATCAGACTTTGTCATCCCTAGAGTGGCGCTGCTAGCATTGCCTAAAAACTTCAGTCATGTTTCAGTCCTTGCTTGCTCTGTGTATTAAAAGATTCCATGTTAATGATTCATGACGATCAATCATCTGGCATTATATGAGAGTAGGCTGTGGTCTTATACAGGTCAGCAGACAACCCTGAGTGGACAAAACAACTGAGGGAAGTGCTGTTTTTCCCCAAGAATTTCCTGCCTTGCCTTTTCCTCTTCTCTGCTGAGTGTAAGGTAGGAAGTATTCCTCTGGGCTTGGAGCAGCGAAAGCAGGACTTGGCTCGTACAATGTGTTTGTTTGGCAGGATTAATGAGCCTCTTTGCTTCAAGAGTGACTTGTCACCCAAATGAGCAGCTTAGTAACGGAGTCTGTGCCTACTCATGTGCCTCCATTGAGTAGGTAGTTACTTTGGTGTTGGGGGACACTTTACATTTAAACAGTCCTGAGTTACTGAGGGATAATGAAATGATGGTTGTGTGTCTCTACGTGTAGGTGAGCACACAGGCGTCATGGATTTCTGCATCTGGCAATTGCTATTAAACTGGACTGTGGTGGACTGTTACTGGTGTACAGAAATAATAGAACATCTCCTGTCTTACTTCCTAGTTCTTACTATCAATGAAATCCAACACAAATACATACATTGCCATTTAGCTACTCTCTCGAAACAGTGATATAATTATTTTAATATGGCTTTTATATGTTATTTTTAGTAAACCACTAATATGTGGACGTTTTCTCTCGACAAATATCCTCCAGTGCACAATGTCAACTTTCTGGCTGAAGCTAAAGAGACTTTTTGCAGATAAACCCAGCGTTATGCACAAGCAACAGAAGCTACCTTGGATGAATGACACAATTAATTAGGTACTGCTCATTGTCTCTTCATTAATACAGAAAGTCAAACTTCAACATCACATGCAAGGAAAAAGTTACTGCTGTAGATGCAGCTATACTGATCAATCAATGATCTCTTAAGGGTTCAGCACAAAAACACCACAGCAAGGAGTGTTTAGCACCAAAGATGCATACAAGATGTATTACAGTGGCCTCCTGAGTAAGTCCTATGTCTTTGGACTCACTGAGACCTCCTTCCTACATGGACTTTGTCGCTGTTTATACAACGTCACCTGTCCTGTCTCACGATTGTGTGGGTTGCATACAAATTCATTACGAGGGTTATATTCCAATAATAGTTCATTACTTTTTCACAGATATAAGACTTTTCAACCAATCTTTATTTAAAGAAACTTATAATAAAAGACATGAATAAGAACTGCGCATTTTGTGGAGAGCTCAGAGAAATGCTGGTGTATTTGGCTCAGACACAAAATTGTGAAAATTGTGAATTAGTGCTGATCATACCGACCCTCAATTTACATTACTTTGGAATTATGTACTCAACAATTTGTGGTCTCAGTTTTACTTGATCCAATTCAATTGTTATTTTCACCAACTTCTATCATAAATCAAAATGTAGCCTACATGTATCGCTGAATGTACCAACACAATGCTGTTTAAAATATGCAATAAATATAAAATGTACAATAATGTATAATGTTTTCATTTAATAATTTAATCCCCCTACATATACATACTTAAGCTATGCAATTGTTGGTTACTTAGTTCTAATATTCGCTTCAATAAAGTTTTACTTCAATGAATTTAAAGAAATATCTAAATAAACGCAAACATTCCTCTTATCCTCAGCATCAAATGCGTGGTCAGATTTTGAAGCCTGTCTATTTATTCTTTGATCAGAAATGTTCCTAATCGTAATCAGTAAAATTGGGTAAAAACAATTTTTTTTCGTATCAGTTCAGTATTCTCCCCGTTTGGCAGGTCGGACCTCAGCGCTTCCTCTGGCCCAGGGACTCCCTTTCCCTGCGCAGAGGGACGGAGCCCCCAGCTCGACTGTCCTCACTGTGTCAGTGGTCTGCGGCGGTGTTGGCAACCCACCCGACCCAGTCTTTTTTACCACGTTCTGTGGGTGTGACTGGTTTTACTGTGTCATCACTATTCATACATATACAACCAATGTGTTCATGCCTTCATTTTTTACTAGAGCATACAAATGTTTAGAAGAGCACAAAGTTCTTCATGGATCTAGACTCTTCATTTTGCTTTCAGAGTGCGTCAGATTGATGCAATCAAATAAATAAAAAATTACAAAAGGTTCTTTCTAAATGCATGATTTCAAAAGTCAATGAGTAATCATGTTAAATAACTGTGATCTCAATATTGACCAAATTCATTGCGATTATGACTTTTGACATTTTCAGTACCAAAACATAAAAGCCACATTCTGAATTGTGATTGTTCATTCAAGTTCCTACAATGACATGTCCAGAAGCTGACCTCTCCTATAGAGAGGATGTAGAGTCAAAGGACGTGACCTACGTGCCAGCATAAGAGTATTAATAATCACACCCACATGAAAGGTAACAGGTTGCCTGGCTGAGGGAAGAGCTGGTTCTGAAGGGGAAGATGTATTTAACACACAGCAGCGAGAGGGAACAAGACAAATGTAGGCCCAAAACATACCAATGCAAAATCCCATGTGCACTGGTCTATCTCCAAGCTGCAGCAACATGTTACGACAGGACATACATTATTAACACACTGCTTTGTGACCTGTTGCACTTGTTATTCAACATTTAAGTGTTGAATGTCAACAACCCTGAAAATACTGAGGAGTGGCAAAAAGTGCACACACATGTACACAACATCGTACCGTTTCCTAATCGCAACTCACACAACAAAGTCATTATTTTTTGCATTATCGTCACATAAATCCGTCCCGCCCACAGTATTAATCATACGCTGAAAAGAACACATTTAAAAATAGTTAATTTCCCAATAAAGTGTGTTATTATTAAACCATTTATTCAAGAGTTTACATATTACATAATAATAAGTGTAAAATTCAAATTCAAAGTTCTCTCATTGACTTGTTTCAGATGCTAACATGGACTACAGCTGTAATGTAATGTAATGTTTGGCTATCTAGTCAGTGTGGTCTTCGTCTTCTCTTTGTTCATTAGCGAATTGCAAACCAACTTGAAAGGCGCATACCTTCACCTACTGTATCGGAGTGTGTAGAGGCTCGCTTGTTAGGCATGGATGTCTAAAGAGAACGTAGTTAAGTCAAGGAAAGCTGTTTGGCTTTTTATTATAGGCCAATAAGTTATCGACTACAATGTCATTATTGGAATAATGCATAATAATATAAACTTCCCATTTTCGGACAATAATTTATCAGCCCCCGATATATATCGTGCATCCCTAATATATACAGTTTCCAGTATAGAATAAGGGGTCAATTGACAGAATGATTCAGGTCCCTGTGTGTCACTGTGTTCTTACGAGGCATCGTTCTAGAGGTCTAGAGGACATTTTTAAACACTATTTTTTTTCATTTTAGTTTTGAGACTGTTCTGTTCTCTGGCATACCAGCCTTTGTATCATATATGTCTTGCAACCAATCTCATCCTCACCTGTATCAACCTAAATCACACATTGTTACATTGACAGGAGTTACCCTTTGGTACCCACTCATACCTAACAACAGGTAATGACAGCGGGAGGGAAAAGTGCACACACGTGTGTACAGGAGCAAAGCTGAGAGTTATGAGTGTGTGCTAATAGGCTGTGAAAGCAAAACACACAGCACTGTGACTGTCACCGCTTTCATGTCATCAGCGTGCCTGTTGCTACCATAGATTTAACTCAGGCTTAATGTCTGTGCATTCAAGATTTAACACTTGATGACCATTGTGGAATAGTAGCCGTTTATATAAGCATTACCAACACTTTCATACAGTGCAGTGCAGTAGAGCCAAACTAGGAATACCATCGACCTAACCAATAATGTTTAAAATGAGACACAGTGGGCTGGGGAAGCACATTAACAACTGTGAATGTGTCACTGTCCAACATTAGACTGCACTGTAGTGGTGAAGTAATGAAGAGCATGGCAATAGATGTGTAATTAGGTTGAATCAAATGAGAGGGCAGTGAGACTGCATTAAGTCATGAAGCCGAGTGTGACCACCGAGGATCACATTTATATGTATGTGAGAGTAAAACCGCACAAACAAATGACTGATTGGTTTGCATATATCTGACTGAAAATTAATGTAGAGGTTTTCAATCTTGTGCGCATTCACTGCAACTGTGAGTCCCAAGGGTGACATGGTATCCATAGTGGCATCATCGTGCAGCCAAAGTGCAGTGTGTGCTTCAAATATTTGCAATCGTTTAAATTGTCAGATCTGTCTCCGGTACAGGGCGGTCTTTTTAACCTCTTTCTGAAACTCAAGAGACTCGCCATTCAGGAAATGCATCCACACCGTCAAGCTGTGATTTGTATTTATTTTTTAATAAACAAGATTTTATATTGCTGCGCAAAAATGACAGATCGTGGACCTGGAAAGTATCAACAACCACTTTAGAAAGTGTAATTCTCCTTAAAAAATGTAGTTTCTGTGAGTCTGTAAGTATGCCAAATTAAATAATAGTTTATATGTGTAATAAGGAGTGCTAATTCGTGATACATGTAATATGATATGTAGTTGATAAGCACATCAACTGTGAATTGCCAGATTTGGGAATTGGGTCTGGGATAAACTCTTTTATCAAAGTACATAAAACAAGCCTCTAATCTATAATCCGGGTTTTCAATTAGTTTGGCAGTGATGTGGTGAAACCCACCTCCTCTGTGTGTTTCCTCAGCGCCTTCTCTCGCTCATACTGGGTGACGAGTTGCTCGTTGTCTTCCTTCAGCAGCTCCAGCTCCACTTCGTGCTCCTGGTTGACAGCGAACACGGAGTCCAAGTTCTCCAGGACGGCAACAACCAGCGGCATCAGCTCCTTCACTACGTCCTCACCGTATCTTTCGATTAGCCGTTCAAACTCACGATATATTGAACCGGCCAGACCTGAGACCCGCTCGGACATCATGGTAGAGTTGCCCGAGTCGTCCTGATACAGGACTACGTCGTCCAGCTCCATTTTCTTGCCTCCGCTTGCACTTCTTTCCCAGCTAACGTTAATGAGCTAGCCGCAAGCTTCAGCTGGCCAGAGGCTGTCCGCCTTGCTACTTTCAGCGCAACAAAACGGTGTTACTAAAACATAGCTCAAGTGATGTGTACTGTACAGAAGAGACACTGTACTTTATAAACAAAGTCTGTATTCCTTAGTCGTGTGGACGGCTGACTTTAAGAGCTTGCTAGCCTTGAAGCTAGCAGTACTGAAAAGTCTTTACTTGGCTCCTGATTAGTTTCCCTGTCCAACAGATGAGCGCCTACTGCTGCATTCAAGTGCAATCGGAAAGATTGAGATGGACGCAGTAAAACGACATAGCAAAGTAATAAATACTGCTCAAACAACGTCGGTTTGTAGTTTCTCAGGATTTACCGGATATACAGAATATCAGATTCGTAATTATGCAAAAGGCCAAAGCCAAAGGTGCACCTATAAAAGCACTACAAAGTCGTAAAAATGGTGAATGGCTAGTGATACACCGTAGCGAATGAGTGGCAAGACAATGATGAACACTATCAGCTCATAAATTCATATTGTTAAAGCTAAAATAATAATTTCATGTGACCTGTTGCCGATTTATAGTAGTTATGTGACGTTAAGGGGGCGGAGAACAAACACAGTTTATTTATAACTACTTTCTTTTAACAGTCGTAAGGGTGATATGCGTTTCTAATCATTTTGTTCAACTTCTTATCATCTCAACTCAATTTATTTAAATTGATTTCCCTAATTATTACGCTTTTCCTTTTTCATTATAAAGCTGAAGCACAAACAATGTTTGCCTGCCATTTGATGTCTTACATAAGTTCAAAGCCAAAAGAACAAATATGTTGTCGAGCAAACTTTGACATACATTCTCTCTGCACTGGAGTTTACCATGTCAGAGTTTAGAAATAGGAGCTTACGAGGATCACTTGAAGATGTCATGTGCTGTTGACGGGACGTCGCGCTTACGTCACATGCTAAACAGGGTTGATGCATGATAGTCAAAACTGAAGCTAATCCTTAGTGATCTATTCACCGGAGACATTACGTAATTATTTACACACCATCCCATTGACTCATATGGCTGACTTGCATTCAGTTCAACAGGTTGCCGGTGCTGAGTTCAGAAACTGCTTGTATTCCACTTAGAAGAAAAATTAAGATGAGAGTGTGCTTCACAAGAGTTTTTTATTTGTATCAAGGATTCCAATGTACTCTATTGTAAATGTCAAATGGTTATGCAAGCATCAGTAGATTCAAACTTTAATCGTATATATTACCTGAAAAAAAAAAAAAAGATGTAATATCCATGGCAAGTAAACAGGTTCCCACACAATGTACAATCTTATACATACCTCTTATATCTATCATTATTTGCCAAACACCATGCACTGTATTGTAGAGAATGCAGAACAGAACCTTTTGTAAACACATTGCACTTATCACTGTGTTTTTCTGTAAAGCAATTATGTTGACTTGTTTTTCTGTAATGCATAGGCACTGATAACCCTGATGTTTCAAGACATTAAAACACAAGAAAGACTGACCACAGTTACAATACAATAAGGACGTAATGCTTCAATCCACATTTGGAGGTAAAAGTTACTCCTATATTCTCACATCATGGATCAGACTGCTCTTCGATCGTCCCCACAGATAAGGAAGACAGCATCTGACATTTACAGTGACCAGGGGGAAGACTCTACAAGGCATACAGCACTCACACAAATGTAACATGTAGAACAGGCATTACAATAAAACTGTAGCACTGCCAAATGTTGTACACAACGCACATTCAAAAATCATGGCATACAATAGAGTAACTCAGAGAGTTGATATAAAACTGATTATTTAAATTAAAATCATTAAAAGTGCAATTTATACATGTTCATTCGTGGAGCTCAAACGGGTAAATCTCTGGTTTCACGAAACCATTACCATTACAATCCGGGTTCCAAATGTCTTCTTTAGAAAAGGGGCTTTAGGATTAGGCCTGCAAACAGCATGCAAATAAAGAGCATGAAGTGTTTGATATTATGGAGAAAATACTCTACTTTAAGTCTGGGAGACACATGTCAGATTGTGTTTTGCTGGCTGTTGTTTAAAGATGACGGGCAGAGGGAGAAGGGCCTGTCACTGGTCAGACTGTTGAGTGCTCGGAGCACGGCGTCGGGCATGTGATCTGCAAGCATCCTGGGACTGATCAAAACACTCCTGAATGCCATTTCATTGGACCAGTCTGCACGGTACCGGACCTGGGAAAAACAGGATCTGAGGAAAAAGAGAGACTCAAGAAATTTAGTGGCAAATCTAACTCACACTCATCATTTCAAAGACTCTGAGGCCACTTTCCACCCAACACTGATACACATCTGGTATTCAGGTTGGACTGAGTTGATATAAAGTGCTCGCGGCGGTCAAAATACGTTACTGAAAAAAGTTCAAATGGAAGTGCTGAAAGAAGTTTAAGTGATGAAATGAGCTGAAGATTCAGTTGAAAGTTCAAGTACTGAAGGAGAAGTGTCAGTCCTAGAGGATGACTTCAGCTGGTAAAGTGGAAGTCCTGAAGAAATTAGTGACAGTTCAAGTGCATAAACTGAAAGAAGTGTCAACTCCATATTAAGCACAGAAACCATTGGAATACATTGTAAATGAACAGTATGGATGAACGTTGAAGAAGTTTCGGTTTTTTTTGTTCAAGACTGAACCTGAGACCTGGAAAGGTTTGAAGTGACAGTTGCCATGTCAGCATTAAAATGAGCTGAGGAATCAGATGAAGAGAAAGAAATTAAAGAAGTTAAAATGTGCAAGTAGTGAAAGCAAATTATGGAATAATTTACTGCTTGTGTTGAGTTATACAATTTATTAACACAGGTGGGAAATATTGAAGCTCTCCCTACATTATATTTCTAATTACAACTAGCTATCTAATTTATCAGCTCGTGTAGATGCTGCAGGAATGAGTCCTCAAACCTGGTCGGGCGTTGGCATTTTTGGACTTCATTTTAAAAGTCAATGGGTTTTTGGTTAGATGCCTGAAATAAGGAATGTGGTTAAAACAAGCTTCTGAGATTTTAACATTTTGTAAAAAGTAAATACCCAACTCGTGAATTTGTTAAGCTTTAATGTTTCTTAAAAAAGGCAGTTGTCACCATGTGGCTAAAAATAATTTACGCTTCAAAAATCATAACAGTGGAGTTAATTTGTGAAGATTATCTGGCTGAACTAAACGTGTAAATATCATGAACGTTGGTTTGTGATAAAAGTCCAATGGAAAAGTCCCATTGGCTTTCCATCAAAGGAACCAGTGCAACGCTAACGTCCGGGACAATAATACGTCATCAGAAAACTCTATTTAGGGTAAATCTGTTATTAAGGGAACATATTTGAAGACAAACCTCCGTGACGGCCCATCTTCTGTGATGTGCAGAATGCGTCCGGGCAGGAAGAGAGGTAAGTGTGTAGCAGTGTGAGCAGGTGAGTCATCTGACGCCAGGCTCTGATAGGATGATGAGTGGCGAATCATCAGGGACTCCTCCCCCAACAGTGGCTGGCTAAGCTCCTCCTCCCTCCTGTTGTCCATCTCAGTAGGAAAGTCATCCGGGTCTCCTCCGAACACCTCGTACCAACATCCCTGCAGCAGGATGCGGTACTGAAACAAAGACAGACAATGATATAAAAGACTGACAGTGACTTTAGAGACTGCAGTGTCAGTGCTGTGAATGGTTCTTACCTTGGGTTTATTGCAGTTTGAAACTATTTTAAGAATCCTCCTCTTCAGATCCTCCATATTGGGAATGCTCAATCTGTGCATAATGAACAGGGATTAAAAGAAAGAGGGAATAAGTCAAAGGAAAAACACAATGAAAAACTAGAACTATCGCCTTGCGGTTGGAAATGGTAAATGTACTGCATTTATATAGCGCTTTCCTTTGTCTTTGCAACCACTCAAAGCAAGTCAGCATTCACACACATTCTTACATAGGCAGCGGCTTCCACACAAGCCACCATCAGGAGAAATAAACATTCACACACACACACACACACACTCAAGTATCTTGACCAAAGACATTTCGACATGTTGACTGCAGGGGATTGAACCACCGACCTTCCTATTGGTGGACGACCTGCTGTATACCTCCGCCAACAATCGCAAGTTGCATGTTTGTCCAAAATGTCATCACTTCATCATTTTCTCCTATTAGACAATTGTGTGAAATTGTCATAATTAGCATATGAATTCTTGAGTTTTGGTTAAAAACGTTGTGAGGTCACAGTGACTTTGACCTCTGACCACCAAAATATAATGAGTTTATCCTTAAATCCAGGTGGAGGTTTGTGCCAAATTTGAAAAATGTCCCTCTAGGCCTTCTAACAATAGTTAGGACAGGACAGACAGACTGACAGGAGTTTTAGAAAAAAGCATAGGGAAAAAGAAGTGTGCGAGTTGCTCTCATTTTCTCCTTCTCTGTGCCTGTAATAACAGGGCAGAGCCAAATATAGAGTCCTCATCACCCAGTAGTCTAGAATAGTCTGAGCACCAGCACATTCACATTGGCCTTTGGAAGACAAGAGTCTGCAGTGCTGCTGACACACAAACTCAGATTCACTTTCGATGCACAGTAAGTAATGTCACAATAAAACAAACTGCTGCAAGGATCTAATCAGTATCAACATACTATATTTATATATTGTGAATTGTAACTTTGATAATATGTTCTAAAGGCTAAGAAGTATATACTGTAAAAACATTAAATAAAAAGTAACCTTACCTGGGAACCAGATCCTTTCCCAGCACAACAGTGACCACAAAGTCCTTGGAGTATTCAGCTAAGGCTTTGCTGCATATAGAGAAACACAGAACAGGAAACATAGTTAGATCAGTCCAATACTTAACGGCATAGATTATACTTTATGTGAACATTCCATATTTTAAGTCAGACCTGTAAAATCATACTAGTAATAATAAGGGCTCAAAGTTAGACAAAGTGGTCTGAAACTTCACTGTCCATTTAACAATTAAAACATACAATGTTTTTATAAATGCAACAGTTATTCATCTTGATAATACATGTCAAGGATCAAAGGACATCTTAAACTCCTGTCCTGTAGACATTTCCTACCACTACACCGACTGGGAATTGAGTAACACTTAAAAGCCAGGGGACCAGCTCAGTCCTTCCACTGTCAGCTGTTTGCACTTGCCAAACAGTTACTGCCATGGTTACTGTAGTCTTCCTTACCTCAGGAGTCCCCCTGGTGGAGAGAATGAGTAGCACTGCAGGGTGGGGAAGGAATTGCGCAAGAGGATAGCCAACAGTGACGCTGTGCCAGCACCCAAACTGTGACCAGTGATGACCAGTTTATACTCCTACAACCAGAGGAACACGGAAACATCACATACTTAGGAGGACTATTCATGATCTATTACATCCGCAAAAGGATATTTCTTGACTCTATATGATCAACGAATACACTACATAGAAAGGATACATGGAGAACTGTGTAGAAATCAGTGATGTTTTTATCAGAGATGATGTTTTTCACAATTATACCATCCCTCTAAACCTGGCCCTTATACAAAGTATCATTCCCTCCAAATAGGATTTGCCAGCAGGGATGTAACTGTACAGAAATACAATGTTGCACTCTGTGGCTGAAATGTAGTTTCTATCCTCAGTTACACTTCTTACCGGTGCTATGGAGAAAGCCTGGTTTAGGATGCCATCATTGACCAGCTTCTTGTAGATATAACCTGCCGCCTGACATATGCCCTGCAGGGGGCAGAAACAAAGCCACATTAGTCCTCTTTTAGTCCACATCCATACTCTGAATGAAGGCTTTATGAAATAGTGTCAGCATAGTTCTGTCCACATTAAAGCTTCTAAGTTTCCTTAAAAAGTAGATGTTGTCTTATGCAAACCTAGCATTGCATAACATTCCATCAGTTTGCTAACAATGCTAAGAACTTGTACCTCTGTACACTTGACAGAGAAGAGTTACTTCTAAAATCAATGATCATTTCTTTAGGGCTTAAAATCAAAGAGTTATCTGAACGAAAAGTGGCTCCATAACTGGTCTCATCGTCCCTTAAACACACGCGTTTCACATTAAAAGCTTTGAACTAAAACAAGTGGAGAGTGCTGTGTTTAAATGATCGTTCACCTTGTGAGCGTAGCAGGCTCCCAACACTCCCTCTATGGGCAGGTTCTCACATTCAGCAGACAGGTCTGTCAGGATATCCTGCAGGACAGACACGGAGTGAAATTAACAAGAAAATGGAAGACTGATTGGCCTTGTATCAGACCCCATGTCGAAGGCAGAAGGTAAAGGGCTACATGTAGAATGTTTTGGGTGAAAAGCTTTGATTAGAATCAATGTTGGGACAAAGGTTTCAGACTTGTGGACAAATATTAGCAGAAAGATTCTAAATCACCCTCTCACTGTTTATATGTGTAGTTGTGCGTTGATACACACACTTCACTTACTTACCACTCGGGTCTTTTTTCTATACGAGCGCCATTTTAAGTTCTTTAGAGGAACGGTTTCATGCCATCAGCTTTAGACCAACTGGCATCTATATTTATCAGTCTCCTCTAACACTCCTCTTTCACTTACCATCTGTACAAATAGGGAAGTGATTCTGAACATCAAGAGGAAATGGGAGAACAATAGTAAGCATTACAAATGCACAGCAGTTGTACAGAAAGACTGATGACAATACTGAGAAAAAAGAATCCCATTCCTTTTTCATGTACACACGGACAGAAGCTAGTTTATCGTTCCGAGTGTCACATTTGATGTATGAGGTAATATTCTTTGCTAATGTTCAAACGAGAACACCATCTAACATGATACAATCAATGAAACAATAAAAAGGATTGAAATAAAATGTAAAAAATAAGCAAACAATTGAAACAGTAATGTCCAGACTCACTTTCTGTGACAGTGTTCCTCTGACAGCCACCAGAACAGCTTCTCTCTTATGATCCAGAGCCACGAAGAAGGGGATCTCATAGATCTGCAACAAAGAGAATACAGATGACCCCTTCGAATCAATGAGACTGTTGGACAGGTGCTGATGACCTCTAAACAATACAACTGAGGGAAACTATGAACACAGAGGAGTATACCCGCCGGGGGCAACTTGTGAAATCCCCACCTGGTTGTGGAAGCTGACATGGATGAAGTCTCTGTACTGCAAACCAGTGCTGTGCAGCATGGAGGAAAAATGACAGCCGAGGTGGTCTCCTCCAACGATGTCATACTCTGCCGCACGACTTCTGCAGCTGAAAACACACAAAAACGTGATCACATTTTGATTAGAATGAAATTTAGCTTTCACAAAAAATATTTTGCTTTGGAAGTCTCTGAACTGACACTCTGACACTATAAGCAGAAAAGAAATACTACATTTTCCAGGAGAAATTCAATAAAACCTCAACTGCAGCTTTGTGTGTCTGTCTGCCTGAATCCATGTGAGTGCAGTATTAGAATGAACCCTTAATATCTACATAGGGAGCAGATCCACTTCCCACAGAGTCCGCCATGTTGCAGCGAAATGTTTCTACAGTAGCCCAGAACGGACAAACCAAACTCTGGCTCTGGAGAGGGCCTTTCACGTTTTACATCACCTGAAGGCCACAGTCATTCTCAGACCTGCTTGGAAAGGGAGGGGTGAGCGGAGGGGGGTTGGTTGCAACCTTACCGCTAGATGCTGATAAATCCTACACACTGGTCCTTTAACCCGACCTGGCTGGTTGTCTGACAGGTCCAATTGACTCAGATAAGTGAATAGATCATAGAGATACATCTTACCAGTCTCCACTGAGTTTGCAGGGCCCAGTAAGGGGGTTGGAGTAAATGTACATCGGCCAGCCGTAGGCTGCTGCTGCAAACTGCATACAGTGAGCTGCTTTCTCCAACTCTGTCTCCAAATCTTCTCCCTTCATATAGTTAAAGATATACAAGCAACAACATTAAAAAAAAAGAAATCCACATTGCATTTGACAGACTTGGATGACTGAGACTATATCTGACAAATATCAATATTATATGACCGGCAGACGTACGATGGGAGACGAAGGGCTGTGATCGACCATGACGTCTGGGTATCTACTTTGCGCCATCTTGTCCTGCTCCTGGTGCAGCAGAGCCAAACCAGCTGCTATGTCGCTGGGGACCAGGTCTGTGTCCTGCAACACACACAAACGTAAAGTGGTTTTGCATTAATATCACACCACTAGACAGTTCTTGAATATTTCACAATACATTGATGTAGTCTTTCTTGGTGTATTCTATTATGTCCTTTGACTTAATGCAGTTTGCCCACAACCACTATCTGCCAGGAGCCGCATTCTTAAAGCTTCCTAGTACACAGAGTTGCTCCTAGTGATGAAATTCTAAGAAAATTCTTAGAATTATGAGGTTTTCTAAGAATGTTCCCGTAAAAGTTAAGACTGGATCCTGGTAAAGATAAGATTCAAACACAAAGCTTCTTAGACCTTAAGATAGCTCCTAAGGTGAAAAACTGTAAGGGGTAGGGAGGAGGACTTTTAAAAGGCTTAAGAGTTTCTAAAGCAGAGGAGAAAATGACTTGTTTGATGGTTTATGGTAGATTTACATGCCTACCAACGCTGCTACTTCTATAGATTGGCCAGCAATCACAGAAACTGATGAAAGCTGAGACACTGTCCAGCTGTAATTATCTACTAGATTAAGTACTAATATTACCAGCATGATAAATAAAGGTAAACAATTAAATATTACAACTATCAGCATGTGAAAAGGCTACTGTGCAAATGGGCCTGTGTTTAAAATAAAAAGAGAATTGTAGGCTACTTTTCAAATATGGCTTACAATTTATCAAAAGATATGTTCATTACATAAAATAATATGAATAATAAAAAAATGTATTATGATCAACCAATCAAATGTGTTATACCTATTAACGGGGTCCATCACACCTCCTCACTTACCTAAAGGTTTCTGTCCTTTCCTTGCTCAGAATTTTCCTAAATCACTCTTAAGGTAGAACTCCTTGCTAAAAAATGTTAGGCTAAATTAGGAGCACTCTGAGATTATTCTCAATATGTTTGTTTATACGGCCCAAGGACAGCACAGACAAGAGAGAGAGGGTGTCTCTTACAGAGAAGAATCCACCGACGAGCTGTGCGATGCTGGAGAACGCCGCCCGGTGGCTTTCGTCCTGCGGCAGACAGCAGCACAGGAGCCGCAGCCTGCTCTCCCACACTTTTATGGCCAAGGAGCGAGCTGTGGAGAGGAACTGGGTGCCCTCGTTGCTCTCCAGGTCTCTTACTCCCAGTGGCTCCATGGCAGCAGGCTTAGGACGGGGGTTGCCCAGCGGGTCAAACACAAATACAACGCCCAACCCAGTGAACAGCAGGATGATCCAGCTGTTGAAAATAATTTCATATTTTTGGTTCACATGAGTTATTGTGCCGTTGAAACACCAGATTATGATGGAAATCAAGAATGTTCAAGGAGTATATAAAGTTGAAAACATAACAGTTAAAATGAAGTATTTTCCAAACTTTGAAGACTTTGTACCTGAAAGATGTTGAATCAAAAGCACCTCTTCTGCACATTTTAAATTAATTAATGTTATGAACTCATAACCCTAAACAACCTACCTGGCAACCACTGCTGTGGTGACAACACCCACTGTGGCAGGATCGCAGCCTTGGCTGTCATCAGACACCCAGACAGCTCCCAGACAGGCCCACACCAGCTCAGGGATGTAGAGGAGAGCTCGAAGGTACAGTAATGCAGGGATAGAGCGACGCGGGCCAGGGTTTGTAATGGTACCTGAGAAACAACCATAGATATATGTGTAATCAACAAAAGAAAGTGTACCTGTGCTTTGCACCCGTTACACGTGGATGTTTAATTATCTGCAATACAGAGTAAGATTATGATGTTGCAAAGGGTGACATAGTAAACTAATGGTTAGAATTTGTCCCATCAATGTTTCTTCCTTTCAACAGTTGTACTTCTGACAGTTAAGCCTTTTGCAAGCTTCTAAGTTTTCAATATGAAGGATTGCACTTACATGTCTATGTTGTTGTGTGTGCAAAAGCACAATGTTCCTAAACATTGTGTTGTGTAGCGCATCAACTGTCTTACAGAATAAGCTATATTTTGACACTATTGCTGCAGAGTGCTAAATTATGTGAAAGCATTATTTTCCTGTGATTTCCTCCACTACAAAAGGTTGTTCTTGCAGCTTATCTTTATAGTTTAAGCTCACTGAATTTTAAAAAAGGTAGGAGACCTGATAAACTACAACTGATTTACCTTGGGCACTGACGTAGACAGTAGCACATAGAGACAGGATGATGAGCGCCAGCACAACCAACAGTCCAACCAGATAGCTGTGAAGAACTCCTCTCCCATTACAATCAAAGTTACCCTTGTGATAAGTGAACAGGATCATGGTCCCAATCCACCTAGCAGCAGAGAATGACAAGAGCAGGTTCAACAATTGTTATTATTGTTATGCCTAACTAGTTGGACGTCAGGAGGAGAAAGTCATTAATGAATCGCAGACATTCATGAATGTAATCAACATACCAAAGTACACGGACGAACAGTTCAAAGGAGCCGGGGAAAACCAGATCATCACTTGCGATCCCCCACCGCCGACCAAACACCACGATTCCAGGCATTTTGCAGGTACACAAGCCCAAATATCTCACTGATCGTAATGAACCTTTTTACCACCATACAGTGGACAGGATTCTCTTGAATAAGAGGCACTTCAAGTCATGCATGACTTCACTGCCAAAGCAGTACCTAAGCTGGTTAGCAACGAGTTTTGCCCATAGTTGTCACATTCTAACGTCACTTTCCTATGTTGCTTAATTAGCCAAAATGTTTGATTTCTGTCCAACGGTGTAAGCTAGCAACACGCTAACGTTAAGATGAGCATTCGAGCAGATGCGTCTGTCCGCTAACGTTACCAAATGTAATTTTAGTTAACGTCCAGGCTATAATTTTGATGTCATATACTGTGTTGCGTTTTTCGACCTGTCAACACATACCTTGACATTAGATAACAGTGCTAATGTGGTTAACGACAGCTTGCAGAATCTTTACCATTGCGGAGCTTTCTAACGTTAGCTAAAAATACTCTAAAGCTATTCCCAGAAAAGTATAGCTTGCGTTAATCCTGTATGACAAACAATGCAATTTTTTAGCTAGTAAAATATCAGGACATTGCTTTATAACTAATCTCAGAAATTTAGGTAACATAAAACGTAGCTAAATTTAGAAAGCTGGTTTGTTTTGAAAACGAAAACAAGCCGTGTCCGCCCGCAGGTGTCACCCTATTGCAACAGAGACCACCGTACAATAGTTCCGGTATCTTCTTTATTTTTTTAGATTTATTAGCTGTTGGCAACCAACGATTTGGTTCATTGCCGCCATCTACTGAACTGGAGTGTGGAGCAGTAGATTCTACTACTGGTATTTTTTTCCTCTTTAGCTTTAAAAATCCAGATCAAGAGCAACTTTAAATGGAATTTTATTAATTGCCCCTAATCAGTCAGAACCTAGTCAATCTTTTGACATTTGTCAGCTATTTGAGATAGGACAGGTGTATTTAAAATAATTTTCCTAATGGCTAATAACTCAATTAATAGAAAACCGGAAATATCGCAATATTTGTGATAATTCTTGCACTGGTATAGACTTTGCACATTAGCTTATTATTCTAATAACTAATTTACATTAGCTGTTTAGTCTTCCTGAAACAAATGTATTCACAGTAGAATAGTATTGGTTATTACTCTTCATATTCTTTATGTTTGGGCAACGATGACATGTGGTTCCATGGTGTAATGGTTAGCACTCTGGACTCTGAATCCAGCGATCCGAGTTCAAATCTCGGTGGAACCTAACTTTATTTTCCTCAGTTATCATACGCAACAAAAGTAATATATACTACAGTGTTTTTCGCAACCGCGAAGTGTCGTTTGGCAGTAGTTAGCTCTTTATACTATAATAGCTACATTACGTGAAATGCCACTGGCCGTAACGACGTCAGTCCAACATGGCGGCGCACATAGCACGACGCTGTTATCTTCTTTGTCGTAGTGCAGGAGTAAACGGGACTCCACAACATGTAAAACTAAGGGATTTTGTAATAAGAGACATTAACAACACTTTCCAGCTGCGTGTTGCCTACGGCACCCGAGGAACAGACATCACACAGGTTAGTTAAATAACACTTACAAATGCAGCCATAATTCGTTTAAGTATGGAGAATGTCACGACAAAGTCCCTTAAAACCGTAGCTTACTGGATAAAAACGAGCCTATCAGGGCGCATAGTGCCAGCCCCAGTGAAGACAGAATATTTGTTCTGAGAGAAAATCCTTCATATAACTTACATCCATTTTACCTTTAACCTCATTCAAGAGAAAATAAGCAACAATGCATTATAGCCTGACGAAGTCTTCAACAGTACAATGGACTTATATCCTGGATGCAAAGTAAAGCATCTTTTGTTTTTACATTTCAGGATGCCCAAGTGCACATTCCAGTGGGTAAATATACAAATATATGTTCACTAAGCAGAATAATAAATGATATTCTTTCTCCTTTTGTGTTTTTCAACAACATATTTATTCTCCTTCTGGTCTTCAGACCGCCTGACGGTGTCTTACTGCAGAAGCAGCGGGCCTGGTGGTCAGCATGCCAATAAAGGTTCTTAAAGTTCAATTAATTTTTTAGCATAAAATACAGGTGTATCTCAATAAATTAGAGTATTGTGGAAAAGTTAATTTATTTCATTAACTCAATTCAAAAAGTGAAACTCATATTATATGGATTCATTACACACAAAGTGAAATATTTCAAGCCTTTATTTGTTTTAATCTTCATGATTACGGCTTACAGCTAATGAAAACCTAAAAATCAGTATCTCTGAAAATTTGAATATTACTTAAGACCAATAAAAGTATGTTCATGTGTCTGCACTTGGTACTTGGTTGGGCCTCCTTTTCCATGAATTACTGCATCACTGCGGCGTGGCATGGAGGCGATCAGCCTGTGGCACTGCTGAGGTGTTATGGAAGCCCAGGTTGCTTTGATAGCGGCCTTCAGCTCGTCTGCATTGTTGGGTCTCGTGTCTCTCGTCTTCCTCTTGACAATACCCCACAGATTCTCTATAGGGTTCAGGTCAGGCGGCTTTGCTGGCCAATCAAGCACAGTAATTCCATGGTCATTCAATCGGGTAATAGTATGTTTGGCAGTGTGGGCAGGTGCCGAGTCCTGCTGGAAAATGAAATCAGCATCTTGTCAGAAGAAGGAAGCATGAAGTGTCCTAAAATGTCCTGGTAGACGTCTGCTTTGACTTTGGACTTGAGATAACACAGTGAACCATCACCAGCAGATGACATGGCTCCCCAAATCATCACTGACTGTGGAAACTTCACACTGGACTTCAAGCAACTTGGATTGTGTGCCTCTCCACTCTTCCTCAAGACTCTGGGGCCTTGATTTCCAAAGTAAATGCAAAATCTACTTTCATCTGAAAAGAGGACTTTGGACCACTGTTCTTTTTTCCTTAGCTAAGAGGCTTCTGGTTGTCTCTGGTTCAGGAATGGCTTGACACGTCCCATGTCCTGGATACGTCTGTGTGTGTTGGCTCTTCACTGACTCCAGCCTCAGTCCTTGTGAAGCTCCCCCATATGTTTAAATGGCCTTTGATTGACAATGCTCTCAAGGCTGCGGTTATCCCTGTTGCTTGTGCACCTTTTCCTACCACACTTTTTTTTTTAAATGTATTAATTAATTAAATAAATAAATTAACTTTTCAAGTTATTTATTTATTTATTGAGATGCACCTGTATGCTAATTTGACTCCTGCCAGCTTGAACAAGGCCTTGAATCTGTTCTATCATTCACTGTATACTCATTTGTGTAATGCCATCTCAATCCACAGTCAGCACAAAAGCAGAGGTCCGATTCCACGTGCAAACTGCAGACTGGATCCCAGAAGATGTCCGACAGAAAATCTTTGAAAAGGTTTGTTTTCAAAGGCTGTGGATTTGTTGATCACAGATTAACACTTTTGCAAACAGTTGTATTATTGTAGTTTCCAAATAAAAGTTATGCATATTATATTTCACAGAAACAGAAAGGCAACATAAAAGCAGTACAATTTGTATTTGAATGACCTCTGAATTTGCTGATTTTCACCCCTGTCATTATGAATCTGTAACTAAACCAACTGTATACAATTTCTGCTTCGTGGCACAGAACAAAAACCGCATCAATAAGGCCGGGGAGCTGCTGGTGACCTCAGAGCTGAGCAGGAGTCAGCAGAGAAACTTTTCTGATTGCATACAGAAGATTTCTGCCATCATAGCTGAGGCCAGCAGGAAGCCACGTGAACCAACAGCAGAAGACATAGCTCTCAGGGCAAAGAGGTATCACCCAGTATTAGAGCACACTTTCCTAAATCTACATCGTTTATAAATGCATCTTATGTGTGTCCTTGATGTGATATACGTTGTGCAGGTTAGAGAAGTGGAACAAGGAGCGACTCAAACAGAAGAAGATCCATTCAGCTACCAAGAACAGCAGACGAGTGGATTTTGACTAATTGATTGACTGTTACGTTTCTACCTCCCGCGCTTGTTTTGTCAATAATTACATATAATGTATATGTCCAGTGTCAATGACTTTGTCTTTAATTTTCTGTACAATGAAATGAAGTAACAACATTTATCTTACTAAATACCAGAAATATACAAACCAGTCTAAGATTAAAGTAAACGACTGCTGATTCTGTGCCCTGCATATTGATCATCATTGGTCATCCCACAATATTTGGTCAAGACTTTTATTTATTTTCATATAGTTGAGCCTGTTGTATGGAGGACTTATGTATACATACCTACATGTAAAAAATAAATAATGTAATAAATAAATACATTCTTAAATCAATTCAATTAATAAATATATGAATGTCAAATCTATTTCTACATTTTTGTTCACCTAGAGATTATTTCCATGTCTCTATGTTAGCGAGGTAGGTTCTGAGGTTTATCAATGTATTTATTATTTTATTTCCTTTTATTTGCACCTGCATTTATTTATTTATTTATTGATACATAAGTCATTTTTCTTCCTCCACAGAATCTGATGGGTAATAAATTGGGCTACACCGAAAACATAGCTATCACAATGTCTAAATACTTTAGGGAAAGCACTTTTTTTATCGCTATACCTACCCGTCAAAATTAAGTATGTGATTAAGTATGATGAAAACATTTACAGTGCCAAAGTTCCTATTCAGGTCACAGAATAAAACATTGTAATAACAAAAACTACTGAATTATGGGTATGGAACATTAAAACAGTGCAGAAATGACAATGATCCCTCTAACTGACAGATCACAGCTTGGCAGATCACAAAATTCGGTCAAAAAAAACTGAGTTATATAAGGAACCGTCACAGGATTAAATGGTGCACTATGGTTGCAGGCTGCTGGGGAAAAGAAAAGTGACGTGTGGAGAGGAGTCAAAGAAAAGGTGGAACATATATTGCATTGCACCACGTATGTGTTATTATATATATATATATATTATTGTATATGAGCAGCAGGACAGGTGTAGAATCTGATGGGGATACTGGGAAGAGGGCTAGCAGGCACTCTTTACTTTCTATATTGACTCCTACAGTTTTTCTCAATTGCTAAAACACGCTTAATCTAACTGAGATCCACTTGATCTTCATCATCACCTACTTAACACAGCAGAAGTCTTCTCATGCAAAACACTTCTTCTTTGATTTCACACATTTTTCACACCCTTTTTCTAAACAGTTAACAGATCTCATAGAAACCCGAAAATGATTGGACTAACTGTTCAACAAAAGGGAAACATCTATTTACAGCTGCTAAAAAATACTTTTAATAATTGTGAATCTGTTATACACCTCTGTAAAACTACTTTGTATAATTATTCAATCAGCAATCTGATGCCACATCTGTCTTATGTGTAGTATTTCTGTGTTTGAGTGAAATTATGAAAGAATGCAGTACAAAATCTGTACCCTAATGAATGTCTCAATTTGTATAGTTTAGTTCATGGGCACGGAAAGACCTGCACACAAGAATACTGTTTTGTTTACAGTATTTCAAATGGACATCTTAAAACACCTGTAAAATATACAGGCTGTGCCGCACAGTTTGTTATCTCTAGTAAAATCATCTTTGGAGAAAAGAATATGCTGTGATATGCTTGCTGGCTTGCTTTTGTGGCACATTCTATAGCAATGTAAAGTAGGCCTACCAACAAATTGCACACGCATATAGGCTACTGTAGCACAAATCAAGATTAATATTGATAGCTGTATTTTGTTGTTCATTCATACGTAGCCTACACAGATATTTACAAACTAAAAAGGTATTCCTGTACACCCTGCCTAGCCAAACTCAGCAATAAAGTTTTCTAACAGCCATCCTCTTTCCTTAAGCGACACAATGTTGGAAATGTAAAATGATATGATGTTATTTACTTGTACAGTAGGTGGCGGTATGCACCCAAAGGTTGTTAACATTCCGCCAGAAAACATAGAGAAGATGAAGAACAAAATAGCAGAGGATGGTTTCGATCCATCGACCTCTGGGTTATGGGCCCAGCACGCTTCCGCTGCGCCACTCTGCTTCCATCCTTGAGCAAAGGCAAAATGCCAATATAACTCTATCGATAGACCAATCAATATAGTTGGACTTTATCATGAAAACTTTATATATGATGACCTCTACACAAATCTTATTAGGTTGTCCTATCGCAGGGGTCATTAACAGGCGGACCGCGGTCCGAGTCCGAGTCCGGACCCAGACGCCGACCTATACGACCCGGACCCGGCATACCTGTCAACCCTCCCGTTTTTCCCGGGATTATTATTTTTACTTCTATCTGACTGTCGTCGCGATTAAATATTTTCCCGTAATTATTTTAATTTTAATTATTATTTTTACGGCATTAGTTTAGTGGTTCAGGAAACTCACAGACCTAACATGCGAGCTAAACCATCCCACGTGATGCTACGCACCCAATCAGATCTGTGCATTCCAACCGGCAAACATTGCGACTCTGAATAATACAGACAGATGATAGCAGAGTGACAGACGAAAGACGAGTTAGCGATACAGGGAGAGAAGACGGAGAAAGGGAGAGAAACACTTACGAAGACACGAGTGAGCGGCTGACAGGGAGAGAAACATAACTACTCATTCACGTTCATCCTTCCCACTGGGAGCACAAAACCAGTGTCTCATATGCTCAGAGACCGTGGTGCTCATTAGAAGTGGTGATGTGAAACGCCACTATGAGACTATGTTAAATCAAGATGTAAAACAGTTAAAGAAAAAGGGAAACTTAAGCTGCTGCTACACTTTATTTTATTTTTCTAAGATTAAACACTTTATTTTAATATGCATAATTTTTTTTAAGCTATTTTATTTATTTTCTCAATTTTATTTTTAAATGCAGCCCAAGAAGAACATTATGCATATCTACAGTATTATATATATCTGTATAGTTCTGTTTCGCGGGCTTCCGGCAGGGCCGTAAGTGAAGTTATCGTAATGAATCATATATGCTGTAAAGCGCAGAGTCGCAGCTTTCAGAAACCGTTGAAGTCTTTTCGATTGCGCAAACTATGACATAATTACGGTAATCCAAAACTTTGCTTGCAATCGCCGACACATTCGGTGTTAAAGGGAAACAAATTTACAAAGCTTTACTCTGGATGAGTGGCTATCTCCAGAGAAGAAAGCCCCTAAAAGACGACATGCAGAGCTACGTGAAGAGCAGTGTCAGGTAAATTAATCCACATTGGAAATACTATCATATGTATTTGTTTACCTCAATCAATATATATATATATATATATATATATATATATATATATATATATATATATATATCTCTACACTACGAATATGTTTCTGCTTTATTATGTATTTTCTGCACGATTATGTATTTTCTGCACTGAATGTATTACAAACATAATAGGGGCACTTCCCCTTTAAGAGTAACAGGTCAACAAACCATCACTTCCTGACTGCTGACGGAGGAACGTGTAGGCGCCAAACTGGGACCAATGAGGAGAAGGTCAACGCCTACTCCATGTATTAGATGCGATGTTTTCAAATGTTTGGACACACCTGGAGCGGAGCCGTGAGACCGCAACGATGGGGCTCTTTGAGCCATGCGGTCTATGGAGACGGCGACGCAAAATGTGTCCTCAGCTGAGAATATTTTCTATGTTTGACTTATCACGTTAAATAAATATATCGATTGAACTAGAGGATTGCTGTTTTGATTCGACATTTAAGCTCCGAGTTCTTCAGCTTTTTCCTACCCTTTAGCAGGTAGACCAAATAATCATCAACTTTGTCTGTCTAATATGTTCGCTAGCTGTTAGTGTTGTTGCATAGCAACCACCTGCACTATGTTTCGTGCAGAAGGCAACGGAGGAACTATTTTATTTTGAACATCATTATTTAATAATAAAAAACTATTTAAATTGGAGTGTGTGTTTTTCTTTCATATTGCCACACTTGGTAACCGTTTTATAAAAGCAATAGCTCACTCCAGACCGTGATATTTGGTCATTATATCACAGTTAAGGGGGTTGTACCACGCCCCTTAACTGTGATATAATGAGCATATACCAAGGCCTGTCGTGAGCTATTGCTTAAATATATCACATTAATTCATAACGCAAGTTAGACATTATGATGCTCCGGACCTTTGCTCACGGAAATTTTCTCTAACTGGACCTCTTAGAATTTTAGTTGAATACCCCTGTCCTCTCGGATTAAGTCCCAAAAGACCTATAGTTCCTAAATGTATTACGATCCTATAAGAATATATTCTTATAGGGTCGTAATAAATTTGTAATCCTATATCAACTATAAATTATTAGAATTTTTTAATTCTGTGGGATTACATTGTTTGTTTGTTTTATTCGAAATACTATTTGCCTTTAATTAATTACTTCTTGAAGAAATTTGTATTGACTTTATGTACGTTTATTTGTAGATATAGCATTTTAACAATAAATATGATACAAGCAGAGACTTGTTCCAACAATTCCCTTTAAATAAAAAATACAATATATATATATACACACAATATATATATATATATATATATATACACAAATATATATATATATATATATATATATATATATATATATATATATATATATATATATATATATATATATATATATATATATATATATATATATATAATATATATATATATATATATATATATATATGTATGTATGTATATATACAGTATATCTCAAAAGTGAGTACACCCTTTAGATTTTTGCAAATATTCTGTTATATCCTTTCAGGGGATAACATTATCCTACTGAAACTTTGATATAACTTAAAGTAGTCAGTGTGCTGCTTGAATAACAGTATAGATTTATTGTCCTTTGAAAATTACTCAGTACACAGCTGTTAATGTCTAAACAGCTGGCAACAAAAGTGAGTACACCCCATAGTGAACATGTCTAAATTGTGCCCAAAGTGTCAATATTTTGTGTGACCACCATTGTTATCTAGCACTGCTTTAACCCTCCTGGGCATGGAATTCACCAGAGCTGCACAGGTTGCTTCTGGAATCTTCTTCGACGACGACATCACGGAGCGCACGGATGTTGGACACCTTGCACTCCTCCACCTTCCTCTTGAGGATGCCCCACATGTGCTCAATTGGGTTTAGGTCTGGAGACATACTTGGCCAGTCCATCACCTTAACCTTCAGCTTCTTCAGCAAGGCCGTTGTCATCTTGGAGGTGTGTTTAGGGTCATTATCATGTTGGAAAACTGCCCTACGGCCCAGTTTCCGAAGAGAGGGGATCATGCTCTGCTGCAGGATGTCACAGTATATATTGGAATTCATGTGTACCTCAATGAAATGCAGCTCCCCAGTGCCGGCAGCACTCATGCAGCCCCAGACCATGATGCTGCCACCACCATGCTTGACTGTAGGCAAAACACATTTGTCTTGGTACTCCTCACCAGGGTGCCGCCACACACGCCGGACACCATCTGACCCAAATAGGTTTATTTTGGTCTCATCAGACCACAGGACATGGTTCCAGTAACTCATGTTCTTGGATTCATTGTCTTCAGCAAACTGTTTGCGGGCTTTCTTATGCATCGGTTTCAGAAGGGGCTTCTGTCTGGGGCGACGGCCATACAAACCGATTTGATGCAGTGTGCGGCGTATGGTCTGGGCACTGACAGGCTGACATCTCACTTCTGCAACCTCTGCAGCAATGCTGGAAGCACTCGCACGTCTATTTTTGGAAACCAACCTCTGGATATGACGCTGAGCACGTGGACTCAACTTCTTTGGTCGACCCTGGCGAGGCCTGTTCCGAGTGGAACCTGTCCTGGAAAACCGCTGTATGATCTTAGCCACTGTGCTGCAACTCATTTTCATGGTGTTGGCAATCTTCTTATAGCCAAGGCCATCTTTGTGAAGCGCAATAATCCTTTTTTTCAGCCGCTCAGAGAGTTCCTTGCCATGAGGTGCCATGTTGTCCAGCATTCAGAGAGAATTGTGCCCAAAACACCAAATTTAACAGCCCTGCTTATCATTTACACCTGAATCCTTGTAACACTAACGAGTCACATGACACCAGGGCGGGAAAACAACATCATTGGGCACAATTAGGACATGTTCACTATGGGGTGTACTCACTTTTGTTGCCAGCTGTTTAGACATTAACAGCTGTGTACTGAGTAATTTTCAAAGGACAATAAATCTATACTGTTATTCAAGCAGCACACTGACTACTTTAAGTTATATCAAAGTTTCAGTAGGATAATGTTATCCCCTGAAAGGATATAACAGAATATTTGCAAAAATCTAAAGGGTGTACTCACTTTTGAGATATACTGTATATATATATATATATATATATATATATATATATATATATATATATATATATATATATATATATATACATACATACATACATACATACATATATATATATATATATGTATATATATATATATATATATATATATATATATGTATATATATATATATATGTATATGTACACACAGGGAACACTTCAGTGCTAGATTGAACCCTAGTTTCTGGGAATCTAGTGGGGATATGTGATTGGGATTTATCAGAAGAAAAGTCATATTTGTGGGGATTCAAGTTTTCAATAGGAAAAACTAAACCAGTATTGTTCAGCAGAAAAGGAGGGGTTGATGCAAAGATAAAGATTAATGGATAGAACGAGTGAAAGTTTTCAGATTTGTAGGTATGTGGTTGGATGCAGAGTTAACATGGAGTGATCATATTCATAAGATAAACACCAACAAGTGTAAAAAGATATTGAATGTAATGAGATGTCTAACAGGATCAGATTGGGAACTATTAGGTGCTAGCCATGTTGTGGTGGCCTAGTGGTCTAGTGGTATGGCTTCCAAAAAGAACATTGAATGAATGTGAGCTCATTACCAGGACTGCACCATTGTACCCCTGAGCAAGGTACTTAACCCTGAGTTGCTCCAGGGAGACTGTCCCTGTACTATCGTTACAGTTCATTTAGCTAATGCTTTTGTCCAAAGTGACTTACAATAAGTGCAAACAATCATGAGGATACAACTCCGAACAGCAAGAATCTTGCAAGTACATTAGGTACAATCCTTTAAGTGCAGAACAATAGCTTCAAATAAGCCAAACAAAAGTGCAACATACAGAAACAATAGAATATGAATTAAACTATTAGCTACAAATAAGCCAAACCAATATAAGTGCAACATACAAAGAATAGTTTTTTTTTTCTTCACAGTCGAAACAAGTGAGTTTTCAGTTTGCAGAAGGTGTGAAGACTGTCTGCTGACCTGACATCAATGGGGAGGTCGTTCCACCATTTTGGAGCCAGGATAGCAAACAGGGGGGTTTTGTTTGAGGGGAATCTGGGTCCCATTCACAGTGAGGGAGTGGCAAACCGATTGTTAGTTAGTTCACTGTAAGTCACTCTGGATAAGAGCGTCTGCCTGGAATGTAATGTAATAATAATATAATGTAGCAGCTGGAATGTAGCAGCTGGAATGTAATGTAATAATAATATAATGTAGCAGATTGGTTATTAAAAATATTTATCTATCGCTGATTAGATTATGGGTGTGTTTCTTATGGTTTAACTGCAAAAACTTCATTAAAAACGTTGGAGGTGGTACAAACTCAAGGTTTGAGGCTTTGTTGTGGTGCTTTCTAAACAACTCCAGTGTCTCCTCTACAGGTTGAGATGGGTGAAATGCCGTTACCTATTAGACCCAAACAGTTAATGATGCATTACTGGGCAAATCTTCAAAGACATTCTGAAGATCGACATCCAACTACAAAGATACTTCTCCATTAAGGTAATTGTGGACATATTAGCCAAACATGCTCTGAAACATAAATAAATCATGGACATTGCACTCAGTATCTGAAGACAAAGGAATAATCTGACCACTGTCAAATTGAGAAATCAGTGGAGCATGTCATTTTTCACTGCCAGAAATACTGTTGAGAACGAGAAACACTAAAAAGATCAATCAGGCAGCTTGGAGGGAAAGAACTGAGTTTTAAAAATGTATTGGACATTGGGTTAGGGTGACTAATATTTGAAAGAAACGGACCTGATTAATAGAATTTAATTTTCAGTGAAGTGTATTCTTCTTCCTTTTTTAAAAAAAAAGTGGATAGATGATTCTAGACCACCTTCCAACACAGTAGGTGGCGGTAATTCATTTTAACGCTGGTTGCCACCCGCCGAAAAACCAAAGAAGAAGAAGAAGCCATGCAGCGGAAGTAAACAGTACAGGCACTGTTGTCGTTAGCTCAACTCTCTGGATGTATGAAACTAGCCTGAGAAGATATTATAGTCGTTGAGTGGATGAATATTTGACTTATAGTTTTGCAACAATGTCTTCAGTTGAGTGTTTGAGAGAGTTTGTGAACGAGCGACTAACTGCTGCTGCTGAAGAAATATTCAGAGTTTTTCAGAAAGCTGTCATCGAGTACGAGGCAGAGATCGACCGTCAGCGCAGGCTGCTGGATATCGTTTGGAAGCCCGAAATAAAGTTACACAGGATAGGTGCGTAAAACGTAATAACACAAACCAGAGGAATTGTATGTATATTCATGTGTTTTAATATATCACGTTACTGGTACTAATTTGTTCGCATGTCTGCAGTATTATCCTATTCCTTTTGTTCTCTGTCCCTCCAGAGCTCCCACAGCAACATGTCTGTAAGGAGGAGGAGGTTCTCTCTGACCAGCAGCTCTGTATTCAGGAGAGGAACTCCAGTCTGGACCAAGAGGACCCAAAGCCTCCACAGATTAAAGAGGAGCAGGAGGAACTCTGCACCAGTCAGGAGGGAGAGCAGCTTGTACTGAAGCAGGAGACTGATACCTTTATGTTGACTCCTACTGCTGAGGAAAGTGACCACCAGCTCCTCTCTCAAAACTCTCATGTAGCTGAGAGCCAAGATCAGAAAGGAGGCAAGCATGGAGACTCAGGCTCAACTAATGCAGAGCCAAATCTACAGAATCTACATCCTGAAAGCATAAGTCACAGTAACAATGTCGACAACCCTAACCTGTCAGAGATGCACTGTGATACTCACACAGGTAAACAGCCTTTAAAATGTGACACGTGTGGAAAATACTTTAAGTATAATTCATTACTGAAGATACATCTGAGAATCCACACAGGGGAGAAGCCGTTTGCATGCAAAACATGTGGGAAAGCTTTCAGGATTCATAGTATCTTGAAAAACCACTTGGTAATCCACACAGGTGAGAAGCCAATTTCATGCAAAACATGTGGGAAAGCTTTTAAAAGGCGTGGTATGTTGACATCCCACATGACAATCCACACAGGTGAGAAGCCGTTTGCATGCAAAACATGTGGGAGAGCTTTCAGAAAATATAGTTACTTGGTATGCCACATGAGAACCCACACAGGTGAGAAGCCATATTCTTGTAAAACATGTGGGAAATGTTTCCGATATAATGGTGACTTGACAGTCCACATAAGAACCCACACAGGGGAGAAGCCGTTTATATGCAAAACATGTGGGAAAGTTTACAGCACCAATGCTCACTTGGTAAGCCACATGAGAACCCACACAGGGGAGAAGCCATATTCTTGCAAAACATGTGGGAAAGGATTCACTCAGAAATCATCATGGAAGACTCATATAAAAATCCACACAGATGAGAAGCCGTTTATATGCAAAACATGTGGGAGAGCTTTTAGAAGGCGTAGTGTCTTGAAAGACCACATGACAATCCACACAGGTGAGAAGCCGTTTACATGCAAAACATGTGGGAAAGCTTTCAGACAACATAGTCCCTTAGTATGCCACATGAGAACCCACACAGGTGAAAAGCCATATTCTTGTAAAACATGTGAAAAAAAATTCCAATATAATAGTTACTTGACAGCCCACATGAGAATCCACACAGGTGAGAAGCTGTTTACATGCAAAACATGAGCTTTCGGATCTGGTAGTACCTTGAAAAGCCACATGAAAACGCACACGGCGAAAGCTGCATCACTGCAGCACAGAGGTTCCAAAGATTAAAGAGTAACAGGAGGAACGCTGCACAAGTCAGGAACATTTGTAAATGGATTGTTCATTAATTGTGAATGTTTTCAGAATGCATTTGTAATTCTTTACACTAAAAGAAAGGGAAACTGATGGAAAAATACTGAGTGCTCAACCACATCAGAGAACAAGTACCAGACACAGGTGCCTATTTAGAGAGGAAACCAAGGACACTGAACTGTAAAAGCATAATGATTCTGATATTGAAAATCCTAAAGAAGTGACATCGTGATGAAGGAGCTGAGCAATGCAAGCTGGATAAAGAACTTTTATTTTATATTATTTTCATTTACTAGATGTGATGTATTGGTGTATTTTTAACTTTACCATTAATTGATATACTTAGTATAAACAGGAGGGTTATGATGGAAAGATACTGAGTGTTCAACCACAGCAGAGGACAAGTACCAGACACGGGTGCGAACTGCACTTCGCTCTAGTGTGATAACCATCTGTCTCTCCTGTAAACAACCATCTGTATAAACAAGAGGCACTGACCTAAACTAGTTCCTTGCTTTTAACTGTATAAATATCACTCCTCTGAGCAAGCATAGCAGCCTTACAACCTGCGTGTGAGTTTGAATATCTTTGTAAGATAACTCTGTTCTGTCTCGCAAGAATATTGAATTAAACTCTTATTTGATTTTGATCCTGACTTTGTGGGTTTATTTAAGAATATTTTCCCGACAGAAACATTAGAAGGTGTTGTTATTTGCCAGTCCAGTCCACCTGAGATCAAATTAGGCTGAATGTGGCCCATGAACTAAAATTAGTTTAACGTCTGATTCAAAGGTTCATGTGTAAAGAATGCTATAATTTAAATTTAAAACAATTAAATAACATTATCAACAGAATATGAAGAGGTAACATTGTTGACGTTATGTCAAAGACGTCGATATATTGTCCATCCATCCATCCATCCATCGTCTACCGCTAATCCGGGATCGGGTCGCGGGGGCAGCAGCTCCAGTAAGGAACCCCAATCTTCCCTTCTCCGGGCCACATCCTCCAGCTCCGACTGGGGGATCCTGAGGCGTTCCAAGGCCAGTGAGGAGATATAATCTCTCCACCGAGTCCTGGGTCTTCCCCGGGGTCTCCTCCCAGCTGGACGTGCCTGGAACACCTCCCTAGTGAGTTGCCCAGGTGGCATCCTTACTAGATGCCCGAACCACCTCAACTGGCTCCTTTCAACGTAAAGGAGCAGCGGCTCTACTCCGAGTCTCTCACGGATGGCTGAGCTTCTCACCCTATCTCTAAGGGAGACGCCAGCCACCCGTCTGAGAAATCCCATTTCGGCCGCTTGTACCCGTGATCTCGTTCTTTCGGTCATGACCCAGCCTTCATGACCATAGGTGAGGGTAGGAACGAAGATCGACCGGTATATTGAGAGCTCAGCTCTCTTTTCGTCACAACGGTGCGGTAAAGTGACTGTAATACCGCCCCCGCTGCTCCGATTCTCCGGCCAATCTCTCGCTCCATTGTCCCCTCACTCGCGAACAAGACCCCGAGGTACTTGAACTCCTTCACTTGGGGTAAGGGCTCATTCCCTACCCGGAGTAGGCAATCCACCGGTTTCCTGCTGAGAGACATGGCCTCAGATTTGGAGGTGCTGATCCTCATCCCAACCGCTGCACACTCGGCTGCGAACCGATCCAGTGACTGTTGAAGGTCACAGACCGATGATGCCATAAGGACCACATCATCTGCAAAGAGCAGCGATGAGATCCTCAGGTCACCGAACTGCAACCCCTCTCCTCCACGACTACGCCTCGATATCCTATCCATGAAAATCACGAACAGGATTGGTGATAAAGCGCAGCCCTGGCGGAGGCCAACATTCACGGGAAACGAGTCTGACTTACTGCCGAGTATCCGGACACAACTCTCGCTTTGGGCGTACAGGGATTGGATGGCCCTCAAAAGTGACCCCCTCACCCCATACTCCCGCAGCACCTCCCACAGTATCACCCGGGGGACCCGGTCATACGCCTTCTCCAGATCTACAAAACACATGTAGACCGGATGGGCGTACTCCCAGGCCCCCTCCAGGATCCTTGCAAGAGTAAAGAGTTGGTCTGTTGTTCCACGACAAGGACGGAATCTGCATTGTTCCTCTTCAATCAGAGGTTCGACTACCGGCCGAACCCTCCTTTCCAGTACCTTGGAGTAGACTTCACCAGGGAGGCTGAGAAGTGTGATACCCCTGTAGTTGGCACACACTCTCTGGTCCCCCTTTTTAAATAGGGGAACCACCACCCCGGTCCGCCAACCCCTAGGCACTGTCCCAGACTTCCACGCAATGTTGACGAGGCGTGTCAACCAAGACAGCCCCTCAACACCCAAAGCCTTCAGCATTTCTGGATGGATCTCATCAACCCCTGCGGCTTTGCCACTGTGGAGTTGTTTGACTACCTCATTGACTTCCATCAGGGAAATTGACAATGATCCCCCATCAGCTTCCAGCTCTGCCTCAACCATAGAGGTTAGTCGGATTCAGGAGTTCCTCAAAGTGCTCCTTCCAGCGGCCGATAACCTTCTCAGTTGAAGTCAGCAGGGTCCCACCCTTGCTGTACACAGCTTGGATGGTTCCTCGCTTCCCCCTTCTGAGGTGCCGGATGGTTTTCCAGAAGCACCTTGGTGCCGACCGAAAGTCCTTTTCCATAGCTTCTCCAAACTTCTCCCACACCCGCTGCTTTGCCTCTGACACGGCAGAAGCTGCTGCCCTTCTAGTCCTTCAATACCCTGCAACTGTTTCCAGAGTCCTCCCGGATAACATAACCCGGAAGGACTCCTTCTTCAGTCGGACGGCTTCCCTGACCACCGGGGTCCACCATGGTGTTCGAGGGTTACCGCCCCTTGAGGCACCTAAGACCTTGAGACCACAGCTCATCACCGCAGCTTCAGCAATAGAGGTTTTGAACATCGCCCACTCAGGTTCAATGCCCCCAACCTCCACAGGGATGGCTGAAAAGCTCCGCCGGAGGTGTGAGTTAAAGATCCCCAGGACAGGGGCTTCCTCCAGACGTTCCCAGTTCACCCGCACTACCCGTTTGGGTTTACCAGGTCTGTCCAGAGTCTTCCCCCACCCCTTGATCCAACTCACCACCAGATGGTGATCAGTCGACAGCTCCGCCCCTCTCTTCACCCGAGTGTCCAAAACATGCGGCCTCAGATCAGATGATACGATTACGAAATCGATCATTGACCTTTGGCCTAGGGTGCTCTGGTACCACGTGCACTTATGAGCATCCTTATGTTCGAACATGGTGTGTGTTATGGCCATTCCATGACTAGCACAGAAGTCCAACAACAAACGACCGTTCGGGTTTAGATCAGGGAGGCCCTTCCTCCCAATCACGCCTCTCCAGGTGTCTCCATCGTTTCCCATGTGTGCGTTGAAGTCTCCCAGCAAGACTACGGAGTCCCCTACTGGAGCCCCCTGCAAGGCTCCATTCAGGGTCTCCAAGAAGGCCGAATACTCAGAACTGCGGTTTGGGGCATAGGCACAAACAACAGTCAGAGTTTTCCCCCCCATAACCCGAAGGCGTAGGGAGGCGACCCTCTCGTCCACCCGGATAAACTCCAACGTAGCGGCGCTCAGCCGGGGGCTAGTGAGTATCCCCACCCCGGCCCGACGCCTCACACCTTGGGCAACTCCGGAGAAGAATAGAGTCCAACCCCTATCCACGAGTACGGTTCCAGAGCCAAGACTGTGCGTGGAGGTAAGCCCGACCAGATCCAACTGGTAGTGATCCACCTCCCGCACTAGTTCCGGCTCCTTCCCCCACAGAGAGGTGACGTTCCACGTCCCCAGAGCCAGCCTCTGCTGCCCGGGTCTGGTCCGTCGAGGTCCCTGACCATCACTGCCACCCGTGTGACAGCGCACCCGACCCCAACGGTTTTTCCCATGAGTGGTGGGCCCACAGGATGGATGGATGGTAGGCACCACGTAGCTTCTTCGGGCGGGCTCCGTGGCAAACCCGGCCACTAGGCGCTCGCTGTCGGGTCCTCCCTCTGGGCCTGGCTCCAGACGGGGGCCCCGGGCTTCCTCCGGGCAGGGTCTCTCCTTTCCTTTCCCTTTCTTTCATGAAGTCGTTTTTGAACCATTCTTAGTCTGGCCCCTCACCTATTATATATACATATATATATATATATATATATATATATATATATATATATATATATATATATATATATATATATATATATATATTGTGTTGCAGAGATATCTACTGAAATTAGCATGCTAACTGACTAGCGCCAGACCGTCCAGTCTAGAGGTGATAGTTCGAGCAATCTCTGGCTGTGTCTCAATTCAGGGCCTGCAGCCTTCGCAGGACGTAGCCTTCGAGGTCTTTAGAGGCCAGGATCTTCGTAGGCCGCGAAGGCTTAACCGAGCCGTCTACGAAATGAGACAGTCCGGTCTACGGGGGACTTCCTGGTACATCACCAGCTGTTCACACCCCTACATTTTGCCGCTCCCGTCGCCTAGCAACTCTGAAGTTATCAAGCACAGTTGACGGCTTACTTTAACGTTTTCCCAGAGAACGGAACCAGAGATAATTATTTTATTTTCAATCATTATTGAAGATATGCTTTATCACCGGCGATAATGTATTTTAGACGGTGGAGGGGCATCTCATACACACTCTGGAGACACAATAAAGCCCGTGGTTTCTCCTGGCAGCCCATCCAAGTCCAGCAGCAAACTTTATCTTTATATACTATAAATGTTATATTGTTTTATAATACTTTTGTTTATAATACTTTTGTTTCTAATAATCATTCAATCATTTTCTTTGTTCAATCATTAATTTCCATTCATTGATAGGTAGTTTTCTAAATTAAATAATCCCTTTTCTAAATTAATAAATCATATGTACAAAATAAATCCTTCTTGAACCTTGAAATCAATTAAGTTTTCATTACTTTTAATTTATAGTTCATGTAAATTAAATGCACAATATATTCATAATTATATATATTATTTATTTCAATTAATTTACATTTCATTTGTCAACAAGTTTCTCCAGCAGAGAGAAGAGTATGTCCATCCTCTCCTTGCTCTCCATCCTCTCCTCTCTTCTGCCTCCGTCTCCTTCTCCCTAAAACAAAACAAAATGTTAGAACAAGTTTAGCTATACACTACTAAACAAAAGCAGATTAAGTTGCAAAATAAGTACACATATTATAAATAATAAAATATGCATAATCAATCCGAACGATTGCACCGGACTTTTTAAGTGATATACAACTGCATACCTGTTAACATTGGAATTTCAAAATAAGGGAAAAGATTTTGGCGGACTCCGCCCATATTTTAACAGCGTTCAGCCACCCTACCCATGTAATGTAAATGTAAACACATAAGGGACGGGTATATACATTCAGGAAATACATGTTTATTTAATGTATGTATTACTTGTACAGACATGTTTATAAAATGTATGTATTTTATTTATATCATCAATTTATTTGATGATTGATGAGTTGTGTGGCTTTTGTTTTCCCGGACGAGGGCTTCCTTGCGATGTCAGAGTCGGGAAACATGTCCGCGACACTGCGACTGAAATCATCGCAGAAGCTGAAGGCTACATTATTTTTGGCGCAAAGCATTGACATCTTTCCCTCAGCTTTGCTCACTTGGTCTGCCTCCGAAACAGTTCTTGTCACACATGAAGTCATTGACAGTGTATGTTATGTGCCTCTTGGGCGTGCTTGTGCTTGTGCTTGGACAATTTTTCATTCTGGCGAACATCGCCTATTCCACCGTGTGCGATGCTAACATCTGAATGGCACACTTTACAAAAAGCATGAGTTTGCCCGACTCTGCTTTTTATTAAATAATGGAAGGTCTCCTCCCATTTGGCCAGGTACTTGCATAAAGTTTTAACTTGTTTGGCAGGTACAACTGCGTCTCCATCATATGCTTTCGTCTTCTTCTTCTTCTGTGTTATTCTTCCTGTTTTCTTCTTCTGTGTGTTTACTGGCAGATAACGTTTTTCAGCTCATGTTAAACACAATACTGCCATCTGCTCTATCGGAGGCCACTGTACACGTTTTTAAATTAGGCCTTTTTCTTTGAAAGGTTAAAAATACAGGATAATTACGGGAAATATTTAAACGGGAGGACAGCAGGATAGAAGTAAAAATACAGGATAATCCCGGGAAAAGCGGGAGGGTTGACAGGCATGTACAATACATGGATCCAAACAATTTACAGACACCCCCTTTTTCAGCTAACAGCATGTCTAATGTTCTGTTGTGTCATCAGGCTAGTTTTCTCTAATTGCTCATGCAGTCCAGTGACTACATCTCTAGTGTAGTTTACAAATCTCTGCTGGTTGTAATAAATGTAATTAATCCAATCTACATGTTTGTTAACAGTGACTCGAACGAAAATGGATTCAAAACCTGCTGCTATTTGATTTCTAGCTTTGAATTTATTGGGCACACCTCATGGTACTCCTATGGAGTCTATGTAAATTGTGGAGCTGAAACTTCCACCGGGAATAGAACGTTTGACTCGACTCTGGGGACTTTCCCCATTAGACAGACTGGTGAGTTCTTCAGGAGTAAATGGCATTATGTAGAAAGGCATTACCAACTGTACCAATGCACAGGTACCTACCCAGTCTAACGGTAGGGATGGATACAGGGTTTCTGTACCACAGTACCACCATACGTCAGCTCTGGCAAATATCATGAGTGCTACACTTGTTACAAAAACCATCCCTCCTGAGGTAACCTCTATGGTAGAGTTACACCATTTCAAATGTCCTACCTCAGTGCCTGTACCACTGGTTTTACTGATACACTCATAAGCGCCCTCATAGGCCCTGAATGGAGGTGTATTAACGTTGTTTCTGGTCACGGGATACAACAAAGCTAATGATGTGCAGCCTTTGGGATTAGTGTACAATGCGATCATACACTGGAGACCTGTTAGGTCATTATTCAGATTTAATGGGAATGGCATAGTTGCTCATTTAGGTCTAGCAGTGGCGCATGCAACACAGTTTGACTGATGAGTTTGTTCAACCGAGTATCTCACCCAATCCAACCACACATTTCTCTCTTGATATCCTGTCTCCACTGCCATTGTTTCTTTAAGACTGGTGATATTCAGATAAGTCGCTTGCATACTTATTTTGGCTAAGTCAGCATGCACTTTATGGGATTTTTTCTCAGGAGTGTTTGTTCCTGGCTCTATTACCTTTAACCAAAAGATGAATCAAATCAAATTGCTTAATTCATGCAGCCCAAACTCCCACCATGTCAAGGGGAGTACTACAAGAATAGCAAGCAGTGCTAACCCAGCTTAAAACCGAAGTGTTTCCCCACAGAGAAATATTCTTTTTCATTTTCTTGTCTACTTTTGGTTCTAACTGGTTTTATCTGCTTACTTAGACGAACATGCAAGTAATTATGACAGGTGTAAAATGTGTGTAATCTAAGGACAATTTATCCTCTGATAAGTCTAATTAGTCATTACCATTTTGTTCCAGCAGGTTCAAATCTTGTCTAACTTCTGCTAATGAGCGAGAAGGCATCGGTGTGGGTACACAATGTGTGAGGTGGTGCCAATTAGCTCCCGTTTTACCTTTTACCCGGAGCGCGTATGAAGTGCGTTCTGTCACCTCCCACGGTCCAGTCCACCTAGGTTCAGACCACTTTTGTGGACCTTGACCCTTTCCCAATCACCTGGTCCAACAGGAGTCTCTGGTGGTTCGTCAGGTATCTCTGCTGCTGCTTCCACCTGTGTAGACAAAACTCGAATGATTTTAGCCAAAGTCTTGACATATTCATCTGCCTCAATATGCCATAGATCTAATACAGGACCATGCCCTCCTTCTCTTGGAGGGCCAGGCATTGGTCTACCGGTTAACAATTCATGTGGAGACAAATGTGTTTGACTGCTTTGTGAGGATCTCATTGACATGAGTGCCAAAGGTAGGGTATCTACCCACTTTAACTTGTTACCATAACATGCTTTAGCAATTTTTCTTTTGAGTGTTTGATGTGCACATTCTACCAAACCCTGTGATGCCGGATGATATACTGACACAAATTTGTGTGTTATGCCAAAGTGTTTTTCTACTTCTTCAAGCTTATGGCTAGTGAAGTGTGTCCAATTATCTGATCGTATGCAACGTGGAACTCCATACCTTGGTATGAGTTCATTCTTTAACCATTTGATTACAGAATTGGCATCTTCTTTTTTGCAGGGAATGGCTTCAATCCACTTAGTGAAACAATCGACCATTACCAAGACATATCTGTACCCTCTTACAACATTCTCGGCTCCCATGTCTGTATAGTCAATACATATCTCTTTGAATGGTGCGTCTGGAACTGGAAAACGACCCATTGGCCACCTGTATGTTCTTTTATTGTTAAACTTACAACAATTATCACATTCTGTTACAAAGTTTTCAACCATCTCCTTCATAAATGGGTGCCACCATTCTACCTTTATGTCTCTTGTTGTTCTTAATTTTCCAACATGTGTGGGGCCATGGACTTGTTTTATCAACAATCTGGCATAGTTTAGCTGGTGCCACAAGTCATCATGCCATCATGAGCTCTCCAGATTCCTTCAGTCTTGGTGGCTCCCTTATGAGCCCATTGATTATGCTCATAGACTCCTGCTTGTGCTTGCATTTCTTTGATGCTCTCCAATGTGAGTTGCTCTTGATTTTCACTGTTCAAACAAATAATTTTCTGTGTGTAGCCACCTGCTACCTTAGCTGCCTTGTCTGCTGCATCATTTCCTTTTGTCACTGCTGTATCAGTTTTTTGATGGCCTTTGCATTTCATTACAGCAACGTGTGATGGCAGCAGTGCCGCTTTCAGTAGGGCTTTTAATGCTTCAGCATGTTTGACAGGATTTTTGGATGAAGTCAGGAAACCTCTTCTCATCCACTGGCAGTGGTGGGCCGTCAGGGCTAGCAAGGCCTTCTCTGGTGGCCTAAACATCATCAGAATATAAATTTAATTTTGATATATTTTTTCTACAAATATGTATTCAATTATTCCCCATAGTCTATTCTCTTCATTTCATAGCTTTCCTCTTGGTTGCACTGCTTCCAGCCTCAGATCGAGATTTGGAGGGCTGGCCTTTATTTTAGAGCTTTTATCCAATCATATTTCAGCCATAATGTGTTGCCAGGGTCCAAGAAATCTGCCCTTAGGCCATCAGAATCAACAGTGCGGGCGCCTGTCGCTTAAAGTGAATGGAAACAAAACTGTGGCGTTAACCAATCAGATTTCTAGTTGGCGACACCGGGGCCAACTAGCAGGCGTATCAATAGATAACGTCATCACGTGCACGTCTTTTGATTGGATACGCACTATTGAGAGGCAGAGCTATGCAGAGCTAGCAAACTGAACTTGAACAAGCTAGTTTGTGTATATTTCTACAAGCTGTTTTTTCAACCCACAATGGCTGAAGGAGGAGAAGAGATCGATTTGGTCACAGATATAATTACAACGCCATTTTCAAGACAAACTTGGAAGGAAAGCTAGACATCGTGAAAAGAGAACGGCCAACCCCGACGCTAGCGAGCCTATCACAGCCGAGAAAAGGGTTTGTCCGTCACTTTCAAATCACTACCTACGAGCGGTACCCCTGGCTCACAGCCTCTGAGAGGCACTGCAAATTGTACTGCTGGGAATGGAAATATTAATTTAACTCTGTTGTACTTGACTATGTTAAGGTGATGCAACGCCCGGTTATACTGCGTTTCTGTCTAAATGTATAGTTTCTAGAGCCATAGCGTCATAATGATGGTATTAAGAGGTGGAATAATTCAGATAGGACTGTGTATGACATCACTGAAGGCCTAGGTGTGAAATGCACGGCCCGCCACTGTCCACTGGGGACCGTCAATGTGGACAGCGCCAAGTGCATAAGCAGAGTCTGTGTGTACATTTACTCTCTGGCCTTCTCCATGTTTCAATGCTTGTGTTAACGCAACTATTTATGCAAGCTGTGCAGAGGCTGGCTGTGGAATAATGTGTGCTTCCAAAGTTAGTGTGTTTTTTCCACTTTGTTGCACCACAGCATAGGAAGATACATTTCCTTCATCTCCTTTGTAGCAGCAGCCATCACTATATAATATTATCTGGATTATTCAATGGTTCTGTTTCCAAATCTGATCTAATTTTAAGATCTTGTTGTGAGACAAATGCACAGTCATGTGGGTCATGGCTTTCTGAATTCAGTCCTGTTGCCATGTTGATTGTCCCTGCCACATATGTGATGTGTGGTTTAGTTAGTGTTTCTTCTATCTTTACTTCTCTAACTGGTGAAAAAGTGAAAGCTTGTAAGTTTAGAAAAGCCACTACACCATGTGTAGTGTTTACTTTGAGAGGGTGGCACATCACCACATGTGCAGTCTTTTTAATTGTCTTTGCTAGAGCAGCTAGGTGTCTTGCACAACCTGTTTGTCCTTGTTAAACATTGTCCAATTTTGAGCTGTGGTATATTAGTACATGTCTTTCTCTCCTTTTTTTCTGAAACAGGACTCCATTTACCATCCCTCCTGTTTCAGAAACATACAAATGAAAATCAGCATTGTAGTCTGGGGAGCATAGATGTGCAGCTTGTCCCAAGGCTTGTTTAGTCTTGGTGAAAGCTTCCTCGCCTTCTGTAGTCCAGATGAGTTTAGCAGTGAGGTTTCTGTTTCCTGCTTCTGAAAGCATGTCTCTTAGTGGTTGAGTCAGATTTCCATAATAATGAGTCCTACTGTAACCTGTCAGTCCAAGGAATGCCAGCATGTGTTGTACTGCCTTAGGCTTTCCATGTGATAGGATTGAGGTCCTTTGTGCATTTCTTAAAGTCAGGCTGTTTGCAGAAATGAGTCTTCCCAAGAAAGTGACTGATCTTCTTGCTACTTGAGTTTTTTCTTTCTGAACTTTGTATCCTGCTCTTGCAAGTAATGTGAGGAGATTTGCTGTGGCTTCCAGGCATGACTCAGCAGAAGGACCAGCGAGCAGCAAGTCGTCAACGTACTGGATCAGAGTTACTCCTGGTGGTAGTCGTAAGCTGCTTAAGTCCTTTTTCAGAGCTTGATAGAACAGTCCTGGGCTGTCTTTGTATCCTTGTGGCATTCTGTTGTAGGTGTATTTCTGTCCTTTATATGTGAATGAGAATATGTCTTGTACTTCCGGATCCAATGGTAGACAGAAGAACGCGTTAGCCAAGTCTATGACTGTGAAGTATTTGTGTTCAGGATTCAAGTTTTGAAGCGCCATATACAGTATATCTCAAAAGTGAGTACACCCTTTAGATTTTTGCAAATATTCTGTTATATCCTTTCAGGGGATAACATTATCCTACTGAAACTTTGATATAACTTAAAGTAGTCAGTGTGCTGCTTGAATAACAGTATAGATTTATTGTCCTTTGAAAATTACTCAGTACACAGCTGTTAATGTCTAAACAGCTGGCAACAAAAGTGAGTACACCCCATAGTGAACATGTCCTAATTGTGCCCAATGATGTTGTTTTCCCGCCCTGGTGTCATGTGACTCGTTAGTGTTACAAGGATTCAGGTGTAAATGATAAGCAGGGCTGTTAAATTTGGTGTTTTGGGCACAATTCTCTCTGAATGCTGGACAACATGGCACCTCATGGCAAGGAACTCTCTGAGCGGCTGAAAAAAAGGATTATTGCGCTTCACAAAGATGGCCTTGGCTATAAGAAGATTGCCAACACCATGAAAATGAGTTGCAGCACAGTGGCTAAGATCATACAGCGGTTTTCCAGGACAGGTTCCACTCGGAACAGGCCTCGCCAGGGTCGACCAAAGAAGTTGAGTCCACGTGCTCAGCGTCATATCCAGAGGTTGGTTTCCAAAAATAGACGTGCGAGTGCTTCCAGCATTGCTGCAGAGGTTGCAGAAGTGAGATGTCAGCCTGTCAGTGCCCAGACCATACGCCGCACACTGCATCAAATCGGTTTGTATGGCGGTCGCCCCAGACAGAAGCCCCTTCTGAAACCGATGCATAAGAAAGCCCGCAAACAGTTTGCTGAAGACAATGAATCCAAGAACATGAGTTACTGGAACCATGTCCTGTGGTCTGATGAGACCAAAATAAACCTGTTTGGGTCAGATGGTGTCCGGCGTGTGTGGCGGCACCCTGGTGAGGAGTACCAAGACAAATGTGTTTTGCCTACAGTCAAGCATGGTGGTGGCAGCATCATGGTCTGGGGCTGCATGAGTGCTGCCGGCACTGGGGAGCTGCATTTCATTGAGGGACACATGAATTCCAATATATACTGTGACATCCTGCAGCAGAGCATGATCCCCTCTCTTCGGAAACTGGGCCGTAGGGCAGTTTTCCAACATGATAATGACCCTAAACACACCTCCAAGATGACAACGGCCTTGCTGAAGAAGCTGAAGGTTAAGGTGATGGACTGGCCAAGTATGTCTCCAGACCTAAACCCAATTGAGCACATGTGGGGCATCCTCAAGAGGAAGGTGGAGGAGTGCAAGGTGTCCAACATCCGTGCGCTCCGTGATGTCGTCGTGGAGGAGTGGAAGAAGATTCCAGAAGCAACCTGTGCAGCTCTGATGAATTCCATGCCCAGGAGGGTTAAAGCAGTGCTAGATAACAATGGTGGTCACACAAAATATTGACACTTTGGGCACAATTTAGACATGTTCACTATGGGGTGTACTCACTTTTGTTGCCAGCTGTTTAGACATTAACAGCTGTGTACTGAGTAATTTTCAAAGGACAATAAATCTATACTGTTATTCAAGCAGCACACTGACTACTTTAAGTTATATCAAAGTTTCAGTAGGATAATGTTATCCCCTGAAAGGATATAACAGAATATTTGCAAAAATCTAAAGGGTGTACTCACTTTTGAGATATACTGTATGGGTTAATTTTTCTTAGATCATGAACCATTCTCCATCCTTTGTTGCCAGCTTTTGGGACTGGCAAAATGGGTGTCTTCCAGGTGGAGTCTGAGTGTCTGATTACTCCAGCTTCTAGGAGTCCAGTGATTGTTGCTCCTATTCCTTCAACCTGCTCTCTCTTAAGGTTATATTGCGATAACCAACATGATGTTTGTTCTGTTTTCAGGAAGACTGAGACCTCATGATGAGGCACAAACCCTACATCATAGTCTCCAGTTCTCCACAGATATGAAGGGATTGCTTTGAGTGTTTCTTCTGTGTCAGGATGGTTGGTGTGTTCTCTTCCATGGTCTCTTTCCAGTTCTTGTTCTTCCAAGATGCCAAAATCCATACTGCGGTGAGTGATTTTCCACATTTTCTCATCTTCTGCTCTCCATACACAGGCAATATTGGTTGGGAGCCAGTTGATTGACAGAGCTCTCTTGATCATGGGACCTAGGGATCTTGCTTCAGATCCTACTGCCAATGCCAGTATGACATGTGGCACTGCTTCAGCTGATAATGCATACCATTGCTGTTGTTCTTTGGTGAGAGCACAGAATGCAGCCACACCTTGAGGTCCTACGTAGATGTCTTTGACTTCTATCTGCTCCGTTTTCCTGTTATTTTCTTCCTCCCAGGCTTGTTGATACTCCTCGTCTGATTGACGTAGGTAGGTGCAGTGAAGTGGATCAAGTGGAGGTCCATATGGAGCTAATGTGTTGATCCAAGGTTTCCATTCCATGTAGGTCTTTTGAACTCCTGGAGTGTCTTGATCTTCAGTCAACAGGCGGCTCCAATACACTGTTGTAGTGGTTTCTTCAATATCTTGGGTAGGTCTGGCAGCCATGACCAAGATTCTTTGATCTGTTTGATACTGTCCATGTAAGGGTATTTGTCCTGGAAACTGTATAGTCAGTCCATCACTGGAACATAGAATTCATGCTCCAGTTTTGATCAGCAGGTCTCTACCCATCAGGTTTACAGGACATTTAGGGGAGAAGAGGAAGGTGTGTAGCAGGGATTGTTTACCAACTTCAGTGACCAATGGCATGGTATACTTTTGTTCTTCTGTTCTTTCCAAGTATCCAACTGTCCGAGGGGTCTTTGTGGAGAGAGGTGGTGCTTTTCCTTTCAAGGAAGTTATACAGGACGCTGTTGCTCCTGTATCCACCATCAATTCCATTTTTTCTCCTTCTATCGTACATTTACGTATTGGTTCATTCTGAGCTGGAATAGCCTCACCTGCAGTTGGATCCTCTGGGCACCCTCATTGGGAGGAGCCCTCTGAGTTCTGGGAAGGTTCCTATGCAGAGAGAGGCATTTGGTGAGTGTTGGGAAGGTTTCTTCCTCTTCCTCTTCCAAAACCTTGCTGTCCTCTTCTTCCTGCAAAACCTTGCTGTCCTCTTCTTCCTCTTCAATAGTTGGAATATCCTCCTCTTCTATTGTTAGAGTATCCTCCTCTTCCTTGGTTGGAGTTTCCCTCTCCTTGTTGCTCGTACTGGTAGCAATATTTGACCCAGTGAGATGTACTTCCACAATTAAAGCATCCCTGTTGTGGGGCTCTTTCATCATTTCTGTAGCAGTTATTTCCCCCTCTCCATGCTCCTCTGTTTGACACTTGCCATGGAGGTCCATTCTGAGGAATTTGTTGCTGTCTTTGTGTCTGTCTTGTTGCTTCTGGGGATTCTTCATCATCATACTGTCCCATTAACATCTGTTTCTTATCTCTCTTATTTCTTGTAGCCTCTGTGTCTTTCTTAGCCATTAGTGAATTTGCCAATCTTCTGGTTATTGTCAAGTGTTCTTCTTCCTTCTGCACTTCTGTTTGCTTGTGCTGCTCTTCATGATGCACAAGGTGCTCTCTTCAAAGTGCATCAGGCATTGTGTCTAGTCCCACCACACTCCTCAGACAGTTTTGAACATGAGGAGACAGAGCCTTTATCACTGCAATTCTCCACAACATGGCAGCTGATGCAGAGGAGTCATGTCCAGTGCTGTCTATCCAGACGGCTTCACTTCTTTTCAGGAAAGCATGCATTTCTTCGTCATTTCCTTTCTTTAGGCCTGTCACTGCTCTTATGTTGCGGGTGGTGGGAAAAGCCTCTCTCAGGGCATTCCAGTAACTATTCATGTACTGATTGAAGGATTTCTCATCATCCTCCACAATGCATCCAGCGGTGATATCCATGTCTAGTATCCTCTTTTTTCCTTTCAGTCTGCCGATGAGAGTCCTCAAGTCTCCCACACACACTCGGTCTCCTGCTGTGTGTTTTTCAAATTCATCAATCTATTTCTGTCCTCCCGATGTGAGGGGAGGCAGTTTGGACGCCAAACTCTCCAAATCACGATGACTCCATGCGTGGTATACTGTGTTCCCTCCTGCGGTTGCCATCAGTGGTATCTGTTGTACTGCTTTTTGTTCTTTTATCTTATGTCTGGTTCTCATCCCAATTGGCTGTTCTTTCATTTTCAGTTTTCCCTCCACAAAGTATGTCTTGAAGTCTCTTATTTCTTCTTGGGATGTGATACTGTAATTGCTCTCAGAAGTCCTTGAGTTTCGTCTAGCTTGTGCCTGTTCTTCCTCTTTTTGGGATAAGAATGTTATTGACTGTTCTTCTTCATCATCAGTATTGTGTTTTGTCGCCTCTCCGCTCTCTGGTCTTTGCTTGTTTGTTATTTCTTCCTCCGGTCTCTCCTGGCTGTCATAGCCCGTTCTTTGGAGTGTACCATCACGTTTGTTTATTTCTGCCCATATCTTTGCGTCTTTTTTTGCGTTTTTTATCATTTCGTGCCGCTTCTGCTATCATTATTCTTTGCTGTTAGTCAATGCGACCTTGGGGGATACGTCTGGTCCCCCTGCTGTTCGGGGAAGCCCAGCGGGCCGCCCATACCCTGCCTGCGACCTCCAGATACGACTACAACCAGCTCCGGAGGGCGATCCTGGACCGGTTGGGCAGCACACCAGAGGGACATCGCCGCCGGCTCCGGAGCCTGCCCTTCGAGGACGCTGGCCGACCCTTCGCCTTCGCCCAGCAGCTCCTCAACTCGCAGCTGGTCCGGATTGTGGCAACGCCAGACTCCTCCCCCGGTCCGGAAGGGATGTACCGTGTACCGGTATGTATACAGGGGGGTATTCACCAGGCTGTGTGGGACTCGGGATGTACGCAGACCATGGTCCACCAGCGCTTGGTTCGGCCCGGGGCGTTGCTGGAGGCGTCGTGGGTGAAGGTGAGGTGTGTGCATGGGGATATTCACGAGTACCCGGTGGTGACCCTGGTAATTTCATTTAAGGGGAAAAAGCATAGAGTTAAGGCTGGAGTTAGTACTCGCCTCACGCACCCCCTGATACTGGGAACGAATTGGCCGGGGTTTGACAAGATAGCGGGGAAGACTGGGGGCGTGCGTTCACGAGCGGTAGGGAAATGTGAGTTGTGTGCGGTGTTCAATGGGGAGACGGAGGTGGCAAACGCCGGGGAGGGGAGTGCAGGGCCGGAGGAGGCTTGTGATGAGCTTCCACCGTTACGTCCGGTGGAGGACTTTCCCCTCGAGCAGTCTCGAGATGAGACCCTCCGTCACGCGTTCGAGCAAGTAGTGTGTGTGGATGGTTCCCCACTACACCCGAACGTCGCACTGACACACCCCCACTTCTCGGTGATTAGGGACAGACTGTACCGTGTGAGCCGTGACACACAGACAAGAGAGTTAAATACCCAGTTGTTGGTTCCGAAAAGCCGCCGGGAAACTGTTTTCCAGGCGGCTCATCATAACCCCATGTCCGGTCATCTAGGGTACGACAAGTCACTCAACCGGATCATGGCCCGATTCTATTGGCCTGGCATTCACGCGGACGTGAAGCGGTGGTGTGAGTCCTGCCGTGAATGTCAGCTGGTTAACCCGCCGGCCACTTCAAGAGCGCCGTTGCGCCCACTGCCATTGATTGAGGTGCCGTTCGACAGAATTGGTATGGACCTCATCGGGCCATTAGACCGGAGCGCACGGGGATATCGCTTTGTGTTAGTCCTAATGGATTACGCAACGCGATATGCAGTGCCGCTGCGTAACATCTCGGCAAATAGTGTGGCGCAGGCACTGTTCCAGGTTTGAGTTGGGATCCCGAAAGACATCTTGACTGACCAGGGCACTTCCTTTATGTCACGCACTTTACGCGAGCTGTACGGGCTACTCGGCGTCCGCTCCATTAGGACTAGTGTGTACCACCCGCAGACAGACGGGCTGGTGGAGCGGTTTAACAAAACGCTGAAGAATATGGTTCGTAAGTTCGTTCACGAAGATAGTCGCAATTGGGATAAGTGGTTAGACCCTCTGTTGTTCGCAGTGCGGGAGGTTCCCCAGGTCTCCACGGGATTTTCTCCCTTTGAGCTGTTGTTTGGCAGGAAGCCACGGGGTGTTTTGGACCTGGTTAAAGAAAACTGGGAGGAGGGTCCTAGCACAAGTAAGAATGAAGTTCAGTACGTCCTGGACCTGAGAGCGAAACTCCATTCACTGGGACAGTTATCACGTGAGAATTTACTCCAGGCCCAGGCACGTCAGCAGCGGCTGTATAACAGAGGGTCGAGACTCAAGCAATTTTCACCGGGAGATAAAGTACTTGTATTGCTCCCTACCTCTAGCTCCAAATTACTCGCCAAGTGGCAAGGGCCCTTTGTGGTCACCCGGCAGGTGGGGGACGTCGATTACGAGGTGGTGCGGTCGGACAGGGGGGGAGCGACACAAATTTACCACCTCAATCTCTTAAAAGAGTGGAGAGAGGTGGCCTCTGTCTCTCTGGCTACTACGGTGATGGAGAAAGATGAGCTGGGGCCGGAGGTATTAAAAACGGTAAAATCAGCCCCGGTTTTTTGTGACAGCCAGCTTTCACCGGGTCAGAGAGCGGACGTTGCCACATTGCAAGGGCTTTTTGCCGATGTGTTCTCCCCCCTGCCCGGGCTCACCACCCTCGCACACCACCACATAGAGACTCCCCCGGGCGTGACGGTACGGTCACGGCCCTATCGGCTGCCTGAACACAAGAGGAAAATTGTTCAGGCGGAGCTTCAGGCCATGCTGGAGAAGAGTCCAGCAGTGCTTGGTGTTGTCCCGTTGTGCTGGTCCACAAGTCCGACGGGTCAATTCGGTTCTGTGTGGACTATCGCAGGGTTAATGAGGTGTCCAAATTCGACGCGTACCCAATGCCCCGGGTCGACGAACTCCTGGACCGGTTGGGCACGGCTCGCTTTTATACGACACTGGATTTGACCAAGGGTTACTGGCAGGTTCCCCTGTCTCCAGAGTCCAGGGAAAAAACGGCCTTCTCCACTCTGTATGGCTTATACCAATTTGTGACTCTTCCTTTCGGGTTGTTTGGGGCCCCCGCCACCTTTCAGCGGCTCATGGACCGGGTTCTGCGTCCTCACTCGGCGTATGCTGCTGCCTACTTAGATGACGTGATTATACACAGCGAGACGTGGGAGCAGCATATGCAGCAGTTGGGGGCAGTGCTCGAGTCCCTGAGGAGCGCGGGAGCGCGGGAGGGAGGTACGGTATCTGGGGTACCACTTGGGTGGCGGGCAGGTGCGGCCTCAGCTGGAAAAGACTGCCGCCATTTCCGCCTGCTCGGCGCCTAAGACGAAAAAAGAGGTCAGGAGGTTTATGGGGCTGGCCGGCTACTATCGTCGGTTCATTCCGGGGTTCGCGGAGCTGACCTGCTCCTTGACCGACCTGACCCGAAAGGGTGCTTCAGATCCGGTCCAGTGGACGGAGCCGTGCCAGCGGGCGTTTGAGAGGGTAAAGAAAGCCCTCTGTGGGGAGCCACTACTGTTACTGTACTCTCCTAACTTTGCTCTCCCTTTTGTTTTGCAGACCGACGCCTCGAACAGCGGGGTGGGAGCCGTTCTGTCCCAGGAGGTGGAGGGGGTCGACCGCCCCGTACTGTACATTAGCCGGAAGCTGGCTCAGCGGGAGGTGAACTACAGTACAGTGGAGAAAGAATGCCTCGCCATACGGTGGCCGGTCGACGCCCTGCGTTATTACCTCCTGGGGCGCTCTTTCACTCTCTGGTCAGACCATGCCCCGCTCCAGTGGCTCCACCGCATGAAGGATGCCAACGCCCGGATCACCCGTTGGTATCTGGCGTTGCAACCGTTCAACTTCAAGGTGATCCACAGGCCGGGTAACCGGATGGTTGTGGCTGATTTCCTCTCTCGCTCGGCGGAGGGGGGGGGGGGGGGGGGGGGGGGAGTTAGCTTGCGGCGGGCGGGCTCCCGGCCTGAGTCGGGCGGTGGGGGTGTGTGGCAGTGGGGTGTGGTTAGGGCGCCGGCTGCCTGGGAGAGACAGGAGTGTCCCAGCTGGAGGCCAGACAGCTGAACGGAATCAGGTAATCAGTCACATAATAAATGCACGGTGATGGCCTGGTTCTGTTCTCTTGCAGTAGGCTTGGTTCGAGACTAGACGGAGACGCTTCTGCAGCCACGACGCAGAGCAGCCTGGAGAGCAGCGGACAGCAGCGGAAAGCAGAGCGACCGACAGGAGAGCGACCTGTGTCAGCTGTGCCTGTGTATAAACCATACCTGTGTGAGAATAAAGCGTGTGTGTGACACTACACCTCCTCTCTGTCATAATTATCCCTGACTGTGGACAAGAGGGTCCACACTGTCCAAATTGATTTGGAGTAGAGGGAGGGAGAGAGTGGGCACTGGGTAGTTTACCTTGTATTCTTCCCTCAAGTAGCATGACATGTTTCATCAGGAATTCTAGTCGTTTCTCTGTTTCACCTTCCCAGCCTCCTGAGCGGCTCAGCCCGCATTCAGCCCGGCCCCTTGAGCGGCTCGGCCCGTCTCCAGCTCGACCTCTTCGCTTGCCTCCTGAGTGGCTCTGTCTGCTTCGCCGCCCTCCAGAGTGGTCCCGCCTGCTTCGACGATCTCGCCCGCTTCACCGGCCTCCTGCCCGGCCTCCAGGCATCCTTAACGTCCTTGATTTGATCCTCCTGTGTCCATTCACCCTTCCCTTGTTTCCTTGCCTTTCTCTCCCAGCTGTGTCTCGTTCCCTTCATTAGTTTCTGTGTATCCCTGTCTGTCTCATTGTTCCTTGAACCAGTATGGCTATGGAGGTTTTTAAACTATCTTTACATCTTTACTCAAGAGCGTGTTCAAATTCAGATTTAGTAATGTTTTCTTCCAAAATCATACCCCCACTCTCAAAATAGCCCATACTTGTGATTAGATTTGCTCTGATTCTCCTCAAACGGCATGCTTGCACTCAGATATTGTTGCTACCAGGTGAAGTATTGACCAATGAAATGATCCTTACCATCCTTTTCCAAAAGTCAGGGAACTACAAATAATAACGCCTTGGAGGGGGAAGGAGATGAATGAACCTGGTTAAAGAGTAACAGCCTGTCAGATACTCTCTAAAAGTAAAGCAAATGCAACCACAACAAGGCAAAGCAGCCTGAGTGTGGGGAGAAGGGCTGAACCTGGAGCACAGCATGCAGTTTCAGAAGAAGAGCAAATCTAAGCACAAGCAGGGGCTATGTGAGTGTGAGGGCATGGTTTTTGGGGAAAGCAATACAAAATCAAGTGAAATCAAGGAGGCATGCTCTCAAATTGAAAAACGAGCTTTTGAATAAAGATAGTAAAAGAGCTCCATAAACGGCCAGCTGTGTTGGTCCAGGAGCACAGTGGACAGTGTATTTATTAAATGACTGACATAGGCATAACTGAAGGAAATGCCTCTCCAGTCCCGACATCCAACTTTATGTCCGTGAGGATTTAATTTTTTAGTTTAGTTTATTTATTTATTTCGTTTTTTTCTGCCAATCTACAGCTTCACACTCCAATCCGGGAGGTGGCAGTAATGCTCTTACTCGTTGGTTGCAAACACCCAATAAACCTCAGAGAAGAAGAAGAAAGGAAGAAGAAGAAGAAGAAGAAGAAGAAGAAGAAGAAGAAGAAGCCATGCAGGGGAAACAGTACAGACGCTATTAGCTTATCTCAGCTCTCTGGATGTACGAAACTAGCCGGAGAAGATATTATAGTCGTTGAGTGGATGAGTATTTGACTTATAGTTTTGCAACAATGTCTTCAGTTGAGTGTTTGAGAGAGTTTGTGAACGAGCGACTAACTGCTGCTGCTGAAGAAATATTCAGAGTTTTTCATAAAGCTGTCATCGAGTACGAGGCAGAGATCGACCGTCAGCGCAGACTGCTCGATATCGTTTGGAAGCCCGAAATAAAGTTACACAGGATAGGTGCGTAAAATGTAATAACACAACACAGAGGAATTGTATGTATATTTAACCCCATGTGTTTTAATATATCACGTTACTGGTACTAATTTGTTCGCATGTCTGCAGTATTATCCTATTCCTTTTGTTCTCTGTCCCTCCAGAGCTCCCACAGCAACATGTCTGTAAGGAGGAGGAGGTTCTCTCTGACCAGCAGCTCTGTGTTCAGGAGAGGAACTCCAGTCTGGACCAAGAGGACCCAGAGCCTCCACAGATTAAAGAGGAGCAGGAGGAACTCTGCACCAGTCAGGAGGGAGAGCAGCTTGTACTGAAGCAGGAGACTGATGCCTTTATGTTGACTCCTACTGCTGAGGAAAGTGACCACCAGCTCCTCTCTCACAACTCTCATGTAGCTGAGAGCCAAGATCAGAAAGGAGGCAAGCATGGAGACTCAGGCTCAACTAATGCTGAGCCAAATCTACAGAATCTACATCCTGAAAGCATAAGTCACAGTAACAATGTCGACAACCCTAACCTGTCAGAGATGCACTGTGATACTCACACAGGCAAACAGCCTTTAAAATGTGACACGTGTGGAAAAGACTTTAAGAATAATTCATCACTGAAGAAACATCTGAGAACCCACACAGGGGAGAAGCTACTTGCATGCAAAACATGTGGAAAAGGTTTCAGAAAGAATAGTCACTTGGTATACCACATGAGAACCCATACAGGGGAGAAGCCGTTTGCATGCAAAACATGTGGGAAAGCTTTCAGGATTAATAGTACCTTGGTAAGCCACATGCGAACCCACACAGGGGAGAAGCCATATTCTTGCAAAACATGTGGGAAAAGGTTCGCTCAGCATTCATCATGGAACTCTCATATAGGGATCCACACAGGTGAGAAGCCGTTCGCATGCAAAACATGTGGGAAAGCTTTCAGAATGCGTAGTATCTTGAAGGAACACATGAGAAGCCACACAGGTGAGAAGCCGTTTGCATGCAAAACATGTGGGAAAGGTTTCAGAAATAATAGTCACTTGGTATACCACATCAGAACCCACACAGGTGAGAAGCCGTTTCCATGCAAAACATGTGGGAAAGGTTTCAGAATTAATAGTCACTTAGTAAGCCACATGAGAACCCACACAGGTGAGAAGCCATATTCTTGTAAAACATGTCGAAAACATTTCCAATCTAAAAATCACATGAGACGCCACATGATGAGCCGTTTACACCTAATGGAGGAACGCTGCGCAAATCAGGAACATTTGTTTTCATTAGATTAGAACAGGGGTCACTAACAGGCGGACCGCGGTCTGAGTCCGGACCCGAACCCAGACCGAACATTAATGGGAACTAGCTAGTAGATCAGCACCGCTGGTTGAGAGAGGCTTTCTAGCCCTCTCAGAGCGTAGATTGATTTAATACTTTTTATTAGAGAATGGGATGAGAGGTGGAGATGAACTTTAAAAAAAATGTCTTTAATTAGATTGGAGAATTTCATTTTCAATCCAGTATAAGGCTCTAATGCAACATTTTGGATGCCTTTAAAATCCAACAAAGAAGAAGACACCCAAAATTACATCTGGAGTAGAAAAGAAATGGAAGAATGGGAATTCAAGTCATCAATTGAAAAATCACACGTCATATGCTCTGCTAAACACGATAAATCAGTCCCCATGAAATGATATGGCCGCACCACTGTGTTTGGCTGCTTGTCGTCGCTGTTACCATTTCTGTTTGTCCTGGCTCTGTTTTTATCTCTGAGTATGCATGATGTGCAAACCACTATCTTCTACAATCGTCAAACACTACTGAATATTCAAGCCTGTGTCATGGACTTATACTCCCGGGATCCTGGTCAAAGAATCTTACACTGCACTCTGTTCTCTCAACTACCTGAAGGTTTATGGGCTCGGCCCTGCGGCTACCACCATAGGAAACAAGCCAGGTGACGGAGTTAATGTGCAGGCGCCTCGGTGTGAAATGTGATTGTCATCTGTGAGGCATGTATGCACTGAGATGGCAATTTGCGCTGTACCCATATGTTTTTATTTAATCAGTTTTCTTTTATTTATTCATTTTATACATTCACCACAGTTCAATACAGTTACACTACAGATACTCTTACAGTTCAATATCTCAGTGTTATCGGTTGTATGATGTATGTTATGTGTGATTGTGACAAATAAAGATTTCAAATATTAAATGTATTGTTTCGTCCAAATCACTGTTAAAATAATTATTTTTGACAACATTATTATTATAGTAATTTTATATATTATATTATTATATATTACTATATTTAGTAATATAAGGTGATGGGAACCATCACCTTATCGTGGTGGAGAGGTTTGTGTGTCCCTATGAACCTGAGAGCTGTGTTGCCTGGAGCCTAGTGCTCCTGGTAGGGTCTCCCAAGGCAAATTGGTCTCAGGCGAGGGGCCAGACTAAGAATGGTTCAAAAACGACTTCATGAAAGAAAGGGAAAGGAAAGGAGAGACCTTGCCCGGAGGAAGCCCGGGACTCCGTCTGGAGCCAGGCCCAGAGGGAGGGCCCGACAGCGAGCGCCTGGTGGCCGGGTTTGCCACGGAGCCCCGTCGGGCACAGCCTGAAGAAGCTACGTGGTGCCTCCCATCCATCCATCCTGTGGGCCCACCACTCATGGGAAAAACCGCTGGGGTCGGGTGCGCTGTCACACGGGTGGCAGTGATGGTCAGGGACCTCGACGGACCAGACTCGGGCAGCAGAGGCTGGCTCTGGGGACGTGGAACGTCACCTCTCTGTGGGGGAAGGAGCCGGAACTAGTGCGGGAGGTGGATCGCTACCAGTTGGATCTGGTGGGGCTTACCTCTACGCACAGTCTTGGCTCTGGAACCGTACTCCTGGATAGGGGTTGGACTCTATTCTTGTCCGGAGTTGCCCAAGGTGTGAAGCGTCGGGCCGGGGTGGGGATACTCACTAGCCCCCAGCTGAGCGCCGCTACGTTGGAGTTTACCCCGGTGGACGAGAGGGTCGCCTCGATTTTGTAATCGTATCATCTGATCTGAGGCTGCATGTTTTGGACACTCGGGTGAAGAGAGGGGCGGAGCTGTCGACTGATCACCATCTGGTGGTGAGTTGGATCAAGGAGTGGGGGAAGACTCTGGACATACCTGGTAAACCCAAACGGGTAGTGCGGGTGAACTGGCAACGTCTGGAGGAAGCCCCTGTCCTGGGGATCTTTAACTCACACCTCCGGCGGAGCTTTTCAGACATCCCTGTGGAGGTTGGGGGCATTGAACCTGAGTGGGCGATGTTCAAAACCTCTATTGCTGAAGCTGTGGTGATGAGCTGTGGTCTCAAGATCTTAGGTGCCTCGAGGGGCGGTAACCCTCGAACACCATGGTGGACCCCGGTGGTCAGGGAAGCCGTCCGACTGAAGAAGGAGTCCTTCCGGGTTATGTTATCCGGGAGGACTCCGGAAACAGTTGCAGGGTACCGAAGGACTAGAAGGTCTACATGTGTATGGGGTGAGGGGGTCACTTTTGAGGGCCATCCAATCCCAGTTGTGTCCGGATACTCGGCAGTAAGTCGGACTCGTTTCCAGTGAATGTTGGCCTCCGCCAGGGCTGCACTTTATCACCAATCCTGTTCGTGATTTTCATGGATAGGATATCGAGGCGTAGTCGTGGAGGAGAGGGGTTGCAGTTCGGTGACCTGAGGATCTCATCACTGCTCTTTGCAGATGATGTGGTCCTTATGGCATCATCGGTCTGTGACCTTCAACAGTCACTGGATCGGTTCGCAGCCGAGTGTGAAGCGGTTGGGATGAGGATCAGCACCTCAAAATCTGAGGCCATGGCTCTCAGCAGGAAACCGGTGGATTGCCTACTCCGGGTAGGGAATGAGCCATTACCCCAAGTGAAGGAGTTCAAGTACCTCGGGGTCTTGTTCGCGAGTGAGGGGACGATGGAGCGAGAGATTGGCCGGAAAATCGGAGCAACGGGGCGGTATTACAGTCACTTTACCGCACCGTTGTGACGAAAAGAGAGCTGAGCCAGAAGGCAAGGCTCTCAATATATACCGGTCGATCTTCGTTTCTACCCTCACCTATGGTCATGAAGGCTGGGTCATGACCGAAAGAACGAGATCACGGGTACAAGCGGCCGAAATGGGTTTTCTCAGAGGGGTGGCTGGCGTCTCCCTTAGAGATAGGGTGAGAAGCTCAGCCATCCGTGAGAGACTCGGAGTAGAGCCGCCGCTCCTTTACGTTGAAAGGAGCCAGTTGAGGTGGTTCGGGCATCTAGTAAGGATGCCACCTGGGTGCCTCCCTAGGGAGGTGTTCCAGGCACGTCCAGCTGGGAGGAGACCCCGGGGAAGACCCAGGACTCGGTGGAGAAATTATATCTCCTCACTGGCCTGGGAACGCCTCAGGATCCCCCAGTCGGAGCTGGAGGATGTGGCCCGGAGAAGGGAAGATTGGGGTTCCTTACTGGAGCTGCTGCCCCCGCCCCCGCGACCCTGCAGACCCCAGTTCCCACTGCTGCCGGAACTCAGCGCTCCTTTCGCCTCTCGAGACCCCATTGCTCCCTTCGCCTCTCGAGACCCTAGTTCCAGGGTTCCCCCTGACTCCAGAGACCCAAGTTACAAGGCAAACAGTCAAAGATTTTTATTAATGTACATTAACATCTTTATTCAGATGGATTTCTAGGCTCCGGTAAAATAGTATTTTTAGCTTAGGAAGGTTCCTAACTGAGTGAAATGAGCCAGAAGTATGAGTCCAAATACGTCCAACTTTTCAGCAGATGGGATCGGAAAAGTGAACATATACAGATACGCATGTCTAACCTATTGATAGAGTATCACTTACTTAATTAAAATGTATCAGACGAATACCCAACAAATGCATAACGTATACAAAAATATGGCATATACAAAATATCGGCAATATGCTGGTTTACGTTGATATAAGGTAAGGTATAAGTAGTATTCATTAAGAGTAGGCAGTGTTACGCTGGGGTGCGTTGTTGAACGCTGATGTTTTGAGCATGTTCAAAATTACCGGACGTACCGACGTGTGCTTCATAAGATATGCAGACATTACGTTACGTTAGACATACGTGAATACGGAATACGTACGTGAATATTTACCTACGTAAATACCTACGTGAATACCTACGTGACTACGTTAGAGGTACGTTAGATATAGGCTACGTCGGCTGATGGTGAATCCTACAGCCAATTTATTGATAACAAGTGGATACTCTATTCCTACCCTATGTTAAGATTATGCCTGACGACGGAGTAACTTATTAAACGTGTTTCTACAGTACAGCTAGCGTTCAGCATTTTAGCCATTCTCCAGCATCAGCATGACGTGAACCAAATGGCACTTTTCCAGCTCCGTTGTCCAGACGCTCTGATACGTTTTAAATAAGTAAGTGATACGCTATCAATGTTTGATAATCGTATAATAATTTGTTAAGTATTCGTTATGTATACGTCAGCTACAACACCGCTGTGGAAAAGTTGGACGTATTTGGACTCTGACAAATGTTGAGCTACTTTTCATATACGCCGGCATGTTTCAGCCATATGGAACTGTGTGACAGGGCCGTACGTCTGGCGTATTCGGCGTATCGTCTGCGTCCTTCAAACGATCACAACTTACCCTTAATTCATATCAATGTATTGCCGATATTTCGTATGCATACGTTTCTGTCATACGGATATGTGTGACAGGGCCTTTAGGAGCTGTGATTCTGTTTTTTTTTAAGAAATTAGTGTATAGCTGTAGGTTTCACATTTTCTATGCGTTATAAATAAAAAAAAAAAACATCCGACCGCTGTCGTGTAAGTGCAGTCAGATGGTCTTTGCACCTGCATTGTCTTTTCCTTAGTCCTTATGAATTCTCTTTTACATTTTTCCTTGCCTCATGACGTTTTCTATGGAGGTAAAAAAAAGACATAACATCTTTTTTTTTGTCCTAGTCTCCACCTCTGGGTAGTGTGGAAATCATGAATTTATCACCAAACTCAGTATTACTTGCTTAATTGTGGAAACATGAATGCATCACCAAACTTAGTATTACTTGCTTGCTCTTAGATTTACACTGCACTTTTATACCTTGATTAATGTACTGTACGCAATGCTATATATGTTGTTGTACTTATATACCTTTATTAATGAATATGCATTGCTTGTATGCTGTTGCACCTTTATACCTTATTATAGGAACTTTATGTATTGCTATGTTGAAAAGAGTACTCACACACAGAGAGTTTCAAACTCTGGCCCACTAAGCTAGGGAGCTAGCTTTGTTTAGAATGTGATCAGATAAGGTATGCATGAGAGAAAGATGCCTATTCCGCTATCATAGCAGGTGTTGTGTTGAACTGTAGTAACCTGAGCCAGGCCCAGACACTGAGCAGAAATCTACTGTCTAACTCGTATGCATAAAAACCTTGACTGTTCATGCTAAGTTCCTGCCAAACAAGTTAAAACTTTATGCAAGTAACTAAACAAATGAGAGGAGACCTTCCCTTATTTATTAAAACAGAGAAGGTTCAAACTCGTGCTTTTTTAAAGTGGGCCATTCAGATGCTAGTATTGCACACGGCGGAATAAGCGGTGTTCGCCAGCAAGAAAAATCGTCCAAGCACAAACATGCCCAAGAGGCACAAAAACATACACTGTCAATGACTTAATTTGTGACAAGAACTGTTTCGGAAGGCAAACCAAGTGACCAAAGCTGAGGGAAAGATGTCAATGCTTTGCACTAAAAATAATGTCGCCTTCAGCTTCTGCATTGATTTCAGTCGCAGTGTCGCGGACATGTTTCTCTACTCTGACATCGCAAGGAAGTCCTCGTCGGGGGAAACAAAAGTCACACAACTCATCAATCATCAAATAAATTGATGATAATAACTCATCAAATAAAATACATAAATCTTACAAACATGTCTGTACAAATAATACATACTTTAAATAAACATGTATTTCCTGAATGTATATACCCATCCCTTATGTGTTTACATTTACATTATGGGTTGGGGCTGGATGGCTGAGAGCTGATAAAATATGAGCGAAAAAAATCCCTTATTTTGAAATTCCAATGTTGACAGGTATGCTCCAGCCCTGACATCCAACTTCATGTCCGTGAGGATTTAGTTTTTTAGTTGTGTTTGTTTTATTTATTATTATTCCTGCCAATCAAGAGCTTCGTACTCCAATCCGGGAGGTGGCAGTAATGCACTTAATCGTTGGTTGCAAACACCCAATAAACCTCAGAGAAGAAGTAGAAGAAGTAGAAGTAATGCAGTAAAGCACAGGCACTATTAGCTTATCTCAGCTCTCTGGGTGTATGAAACTAGCCTGAGAAGATATTATAGTCGTTGCGTGGATGAATATTTGACTTATAGTTTTGCAACAATGTCTTCAGTTGAGTGTTTGAGAGAGTTTGTGAACGAGCGACTAACTGCTGCTGCTGAAGAAATATTCGCAGTTTTTCATAAAGCTGTCATCGAGTACGAGGCAGAGATCGACCGTCAGCGCAGGCTGCTGGATATCGTTTGGAAGCCCGAAATAAAGTTAGACAGGATAGGTGCGTAAAACGTAATAACACAACACAGAGGAATTGTATGTATATTTAACCCCATGTGTTTTAATATATCACGTTACTGGTACTAATTTGTTCGCATGTCTGCAGTATTATCCTATTCCTTTTGTTCTCTGTCCCTCCAGAGCTCCCACAGCAACATGTCTGTAAGGAGGAGGAGGTTCTCTCTGACCAGCAGCTCTGTATTCAGGAGAGGAACTCCAGTCTGGACCAAGAGGACCCAGAGCCTCCACAGATTAAAGAGGAACAGGAGGAACTCTGCACCAGTCAGGAGGGAGAGCAGCTTGTACTGAAGCAGGAGACTGATGCCTTTATGTTGACTCCTACTGCTGAGGAAAGTGACCACCAGCTTCTCTCTCACAACTCTCATGTAGCTGAGAGCCAAGATCAGAAAGGAGGCAAGCATGGAGACTCAGGCTCAACTAATGCTGAGCCAAATCTACAGAATCTACATCCTGAAAGCATAAGTCACAGTAATGATGTCAACAACCCTAACCTGTCAGAGATGCACTGTGATACTCACACAGGTAAACAGCCTTTACAATGTGACACGTGTGGAAAAGACTTTAAGAATAATTCATTACTGAAGATACATCTGAGAACCCACACAGGGGAGAAGCCATTTGCATGCAAAACATGTTGGAAAGCTTTCAGGATTAATAGTACCTTGGTAAGCCACATGAGAACCCACACAGGGGAGAAGCCATATTCTTGCAAAACATGTGGGAAAAGATTCACTCAGCATTCATCATGGAACTCTCATATAAGGATCCACACAGGGGAGAAGCCGTTTGCATGCAAAACATGTGGGAAAGCTTTCAGAATGCGTAATATCTTGAAAGAACACATGAAAAGCCACACAGGTGAGAAGCCTTTTGAATGCAAAACATGTAAGAACGCTTATAGAACGTGTGGTCTCTTGAAAGAACACATGAAAAGCCACACCGGTGAGAAGCCATTTACATGCAAAACATGTGGGAAAGCTTTCAGAACTAATACTCAGTTGGTATATCATATCAGAACCCACACAGGGGAGAAGCCATATTCTTGTAAAACATGTGGGAAAGCTTTCAGAAATAATAGTCACTTGGTAAACCACATGAGAATCCACACAGGTGAGAAGCCATATTCTTGTAAAACATGTGGAAAATATTTCCAATCTAAAGATCGCATAAGAAGCCACATGATGAGCCGTTTACACCTAAAACGTGCTGGAGCTTTAGGATCTAGTAGTGGCTTGATGTGCCACATGAGAACTCACACAGAAGGAAAACTGCATCACTGCAGCACACAGGTTCCAGAGATTAAAGAGGAACAGGAGGAACGCTGCACAAGTCAGGAACATTTGTTTTCATGAGATTAGAATGAACCCTTCATATCTACATAAGGAGTGTGTCCTCTTCCACTGAGACCGCCATGTTGCCTCTTCAGTATCCCAGAACAGACGAACCAAACTCTGGCTCTAGAAAGGGTCTTTCGTGTTTTTACGCTACCTGAAGCCAGTGTAGGTTCTCTCAACGCTTGGAAAAGGAGGTGAGCGGAGGAGTATTCTCACCGCTAGATGCAACTAAATCCTACACACTGGACCTTTTTAAGGGGAAAGCTAATGTTGTAACTGACAATGATAAACAAACTGTTAACCAAGATGAATGTTACTGCATTGTATGCAACTTTTTAACTGAACAATGACACTGAGCATGGATGATTGTAGCAACGCTGTTTATATAATTTGTTATACTGCTGCACATTGTTTGAAGACTGACTGTGAACATATTGCTGGAAAGGCCAGAAAATATAGAAGCTTAAGGAGAACGTATTCATATCACATGTTTGTTACCAAGGTGTTTGGCTGCTTGTCGTCACTGTTACCATTTCTGTTTGTCCTGGCTCTGTTTTTGTCTCAGTGGCTTGGACATCATGCATACTCAATCTTCTACAATCGTCAAACACTACTGAATATTCAAGCCTGTGTCATGGACTTATACTCCCGGGATCCTGGTCAAAGAATCTTACACTGCACTCTGTTCTCTCAACTACCTGAAGGTTTATGGGCTCGGCCCTGCGGCTACCACCATAGGAAACAAGCCAGGTGACGGAGTTAATGTGCAGGCGCCTCGGTGTGAAACGTGATTGTCATCTGTGAGGCATGTATGCACTGAGATGGCAATTTGTGCTGTACCCATATGTTTTTATTTAATCAGTTTTCTTTTATTTATTCATTTTATACATTCACCACAGTTCAATACAGTTACACTACAGATACTCTCACAGTTCAATATCTCAGTGTTATCGGTTGTATGATGTATGTTATGTGTGATTGTGACAAATAAAGATTTCAAATATTAAATGTATTGTTTCGTCCAAATCACTGTTAAAATAATTATTTTTAACAACATTATTATTATAGTAATTTTATATATTATATTATTATATATTACTAGTGATGGCAGTGTGATACTGAAGCTTCGATACATGCTTCAAACTCTTGACTACAATTACATAGAGCCACTGCTTCGAAGCTTGCTTCAAATCACGTGACATATGACGTCCGAAGCAGTAACTGCTTCATTTCCTGAATGAACCACCGGACTGGTTCGCAGTCCAATCAGGTGATTCGCTGACACTGCCTCATCTCGATTCTGAGAGGTTGAGACCGTTTTGAATTTGAGCGCACAATTTGTGGGTTGTTGTAGTAGTATGCGTCATTGCTGTTGAGTTGGTATTGCATTTGTATTTGATCATTATGGAGCCAGCCAACTAGCGAAACAATTTTTATGCACGGCAGCATTATCTGTTCCTTGTGTGCAAGTAAAGAAACCAGATCTAAATCTGTTGAAATAATAATGTACATCCCACATAAAAATGCATGGCTCCAGTGGCGCAGTTCATAGAGCAGGCGTTCCTTCAGTTAAAGGCTTGCCGCAGCCGCCTGGAGTTTGAATCCAACCAGTGTCCATCTGTTGTGTTTCATTTCCCTTTTCTCTATCCAATCTTAAACTGTACCATCATTTAAAGCCTAATAAGACCACATTTTCCCCCCAGCACTCTCTTCTCAATAACACATACACACAATCATCAATCTTTATTTTTAAATAGAACATTATATTCAGTCTTAGATGTGTGCGTCAAAGAATTTTCAAGGCAAAGATACTTTAAATCCACTGTAGCCTTGCACTCCGCCAGTAGAGGTCACTGTACCTGAAGCTTTGAGTAATGAACCCATTTCTGAGACAATTGGCTGAAGTGGTTCAGTGCTTCACAAAAGCTCCAGCCCCTGACCCATTGCTGGGTACTCGTCTGGCCCTAGGAGTTCCTCGGAGTCTCCAGGGGACTTACAGGTCTCGGGTCTCGGGGCAAGAGACCCAGACCCCCGTTCCTGCTGCTCGACCCCCATTCCTGCTGCCGGACGTCTGCAGTCGTCAGTTCCCGTTGCTGCCGGACCTCTGCAGACCCCAGTTCCCACTGCTGCCGGACCTCTGCAGACCCCAGTTCCCACTGTTGCCGGACCTCTGCAGACACCAGTTCCAGGTGCTACCGGAACTCCGCGCTCCCTTCACCTTTTGAGACCCCAGCGCTCCCTTCGCCTCTCAAGACCCTAGTTCCAGGGTTCCCTCTGACTCCAGAGACCTCTGGTCCCGTATTCCCCCCGACTCCAGAGACTTCAGGTCCTGTGTAACCCCCGACTCCAGAGACCCAAGTTCCCATCCTCCTGAGCGGCCTCGCCCGGTCTCCAGCCCGTCCTCCTGAGCGGCTCAGCCCGCTTCGCCAGCCTCCCGAGTGGCCTCTCCTGCTTCGCCGGCCTCCTGAACGGCTTCGTCCGACTCCAGCTCTGCCTCTCCTTCCGCCTCCAGCCCAGCCCCCTGAGCGGCTCGGTCCGTCTCCAGCTCAACCTCTCCGCCGCCCTCCAGAGTGGTCCTGCCTGCTTCACCGATCTCGCCCGCTTCACCGGCCTTCTGCCATCCTGCTGTGTCTCGTTCGCTTCATTAGTTTCTGTCTGTATATATCCCTGTCTGTCTCATTGTTCCATGACGGTTCGTCATTTCATGTTACACCCGTATTGTTGGATGCTTTTCTCGTTCCTCCTCATGCTGTGATCCCTCATTTCTTCCTGGTTTGTGTGTTCAGTTGACTTTTTACCTTTTGTATTGTTATAGCCTGCGCCAGTGTTGTTTTGCTTGTTAGCTTTTGTATTTTTCGGCTTTGTTTTATTAAAGATCGCTTTTCGTTAAAATCCTAATCTACTGTACTGCATTTGGGTCCTCACCTTTTCCCTGGCGCAACACTGGTATTTAATATCAAAGGAAATGGAGAACAGTTGTAGTTTATGAACATTGAGATTCAAATATTTACCTTCCTCCCATCAGGCACATTCACCATTGCAGCCAGGAAACTGCTGGCCCTTTTCAGGAGAACGAGCACATTTAGTCATCTCCGTTTCCCACCACGTCACATCACTAAAATGACACTCAGCAAAGAACCAGTCCATCGACGGATACATCGCCAGTGCACGTAAGTCGCACATTTTCCGTTATTACCCTCCATATGTCCTGCATAGTTTTTGTACATCACACAGTGCACGACAAAAGCTTCAACTCACCTGTCTGTCTTTCTTCTCCAGGGACTGAGGACAGAAGAAAAGGAGGGAACCTTTTTAGTTGAATGCGTGCATTAATACAGGAACTAATAAATACAGGAATAAAGTAAAATAAATAATACAGAAACTAATAAAAACAAGAACAAAGTAACAAAAGATAAATGAATAAAGTAACAAAGGATAAATAAATACATAATATAGTACAGGAGGCTCTCACTCTACCAGACTGTAATTTGTGACTTTTTTAATCACTTCTTCATGACTGTATGTTTTAAAAGCTCTACCTTTTTTGGTAGCGTCTCAGATCAAACAGCTCAGAGTGATGCGAGACGGCTCAGAAGACCTGAGGTTGTTGTTTTGATCCTGATGAGGTCACTGAATATTTATGTCCAACACTGAAGGTGAAGAAGACAAAAGCTCTGACAATACACAAAGTCTCACATCAAATAGCTCAGAGTGAGAGAAGACTGACTAGAATACTGCAGGTTGTGGGTTTGATCCCCCTGAGGTGCAGTGAATGTTTAGGTCCAACAACAAGTGAGTCAAACTTATGAGACGGACTTGGCGTGGCGCTCCCCGTGGGACCCTTTTACAGAGCATTTGGACCTGAATAAACAGTTAAGAGTCATATTTCTAAGTGTTCACATATTTTATTTTTTAACAAATATTACAATAAATAATAACAATAATTGGAACAATAAGAAAAAAATATCAGTTAAAGTTAAAACTAATCTGAATTAATGGTAACAAACTAACGCTCTGGTCGGGACTTGGACCAGCAGCAGACGAGCTGCACTCTGACTGCTCGTAGTTGCAGAGCTAACATCAGCAGAGCTAACATCTGCATCACTAGTGCTGATTCAGGCTGTGTGCCTTTAGACATCGCAGATCTTTTCGCCTAAGTTTCCAAACCTTGGGGTCGACGTCGCTTCATTTATAATTAATGTGTTGGATTGTAGTGATGGCGAGATGAAGCTTCATGAAGCATTGAAGCTTTCCATCCAATTGGTTTGCAAATGGGCCGAAGCTTCATGGTGTGTCATTTACTCTACTGCGCCATCAAGTAGACAATAAATGTAAAACCGGCAGAGTGATTATAATGGCATGGCTTAGGTATGTGAAGCCCTGAACCACTTCAGCCAATTGCTGCGAAAATGGGTTCATTACTCGAAGCTTCTGATGAAGTGCAAGGCTGCAGTGGATTTAAAGTATCTTTGCCCTGAAAAGTCTTTGACGCACACATATAAGACTGATTCTAATGTTCTATTTAAAAATAAAGATTAATGATTGTGTTATTACGTGTTATTGAGAAGAGAGTGCCTGGAAAAAGATGTGGGCTTTTTACGCCGTCAATAATAGTGCAGTTTAATATTTTAGGACAGAGAGAAGGGGAATGACATGCAGCAAATAGCAGCAGGTCTGTTTTGAACCCCAGGCCGGGTCATCAACACAAGCCTCGATACGTGCTTCACAAAAATCTTCCGCGATTACTCGACACATGCTTCGAAGCCTCGACACGAAAGGACACATCACTATTGGATTGTTTACTTTTTTGCACTTTGTAGTTTTTTCCCCTCCTTTCCTCCACTCTGTCTCTGACTGTAGGTGTGCGCACGTGTGTGTGTGTGTGTGTGTGTGTGTGTGTGTGTGTGCCGGGAGCGGAGCCCCGCCCTTCGCGAAACAGAGCAAAGGAGAGAATGTGAATGCGCAAAGCAACACAGTAGACACGGAAACGTGCACTAGCATTTAGAAAATTATTTTAATAATATAATATTTATTATTATTTAGAAATCTTATTATGTAACTTCAATCTCAGAGAATTTGAGTTTTATAATAACATAATATAGTAAGATAAATAATATCAGAAAAATTATTTTAATCAATATGTAATATAAATAATAAATACTAAGAATAATAATCAGAATAATACAAACAGAATAATAATCAACATTAAAATTCAGGGGAGACGATTTCTGGTTGACCGTGTGAACGAAATGACTGCGTGCGTCTTGAGCTCCCCGACAACATCCCACTATTATTACACATTTAAATAATTTCACGCCGAATGATCTCTTCAAAAGTTATAAGTGACCATAGTGGCTAAGCGCAAATTAAATATCAAAGTTTTAGATGTATGGGCGGACACAACAGGCTGGATAACTATCGCAAAAGTCGAATGTTCTAATAGGAAAATTGCACTGGTCTCAGCATATGCTCCTGACTCATTTGAGGGAGATTTCTATAATGTGCTCACTACTGCAATGTTGGAGTTGACAGACTACTTGTTTATAGTGGGGGCCGATTTTAATGCTGTATGGGACCCATATAGATAGATCACGAGGTTTTGAGACAACAGACAAAGGGAGGGCTTCTACCGCCCTGCGTGCATGGGCTCACGATACAGGGCTAGTTGACCAATGGCGCCTGATTAACCCATCTTCGAAAGATTTTTCTTTCTTCTCCTCCAGACATAAGACCTTTTCTAGAATCGACTACTTGTTTGCCTCTCCCCATCTCTTTGACAGCACTGATGTTTCCATGCTGCCTATAGCTCTCTCCGATCACAAAGGCATCTTACTCTCCACTTCACTAAGAGAACTCTCCTCCCGTGCCCCTAGGTGGAGATTTAACACAACTTTACTAAAAAATAAGACAAAACTCACAGAATTTTTAGAGTTTAATGTAGGATCTGTCGAAGATCCTTGGATATTGTGGGACTCAATTAAGGGATTTATCAGAAGCAATTCTACACTATTTGCATCTAATCTGCGAAAGGCTCGACTCTCCAAATTGGAAAAATTGGTAAATTTGTACGCTAATCAGAAGCAATTCTACACTATTTGCATCTAATCTGCGAAAGGCTCGACTCTCCAAATTGGAAAAATTGGTAAATTTGTACGCTAATCTGGACACTTCACTTCAATCAAATTACACTGAACAGCTTAATTTAAGGTTAAAGGTAGTTAAGAAAGAAATCAACTCCATTCTTAGACAGCGGTCCAAATTTTTGATGTACAGGACGAGACAACACTATTACTTCCACGGCTCTAGGCCTGGTCACCTGCTGGCTATGAAAATTCATGCTGATGAACACTTTGCTGACATCCCTTCTATCAGAACCCAGCAAGGGGAGATAACCACTGACCCTAAACAAATTAATGGTGCATTCCAATCTTTTTATTCTGAATTATATAGATCTGAAATCACTTTTTATAAAACTAAATATGAGGCTTTTCTTAATGAGCTGGAATTACCATGCTTAACAGAGGATGATTACAAACAATTGGCTGATGCTATTAGTTTGGAGGAACTTAAAGCAGCGGTCCTTGACATGCAGAGGGGTAAGTCACTGGGGTGGGATGGCATCCACCCAGAGCTCTATTTGACCTTGCCTTTTGGGCCCGCTGTTGCTTTCTATGATTGAGTTTTCAATAGTACGGGGCAATTTTTGCAGATATGTTAATACAGCTCTTATCTCTTTACTTTTAAAAAAGGATAAAGATCCATCTGATTGTAACAGCTACAGGCCCTTAAGCCTACTTGGTGCCGATCTTAAAATTTACGCAAAGGTCCTGGCTCGTCGCCTACAGAACTTTATGGCATCTCTGGTTCATTGTGACCAAACCGGTTTCATAAAGGGTCGCCTAGCCTCGGACAATCTCAGGCGATTGCTGCACATCATTGACACTAGCAAAGATGATAAAACACCAGCGGCTGTCTTATCTCTGGATGCTATGAAGGCTTTTGATAGGCTGGAATGATCATACCTATGGTCTGTTCTGGAGTCTATGGGATTAGGTAAGGGGTTCATCCATATGATCAAAGTACTTTATGCTGCACCGTCAGCTATGATTTTAACAGGCAAAACTATTTTGTCGCTTTTTTCTGTAGCAAGGTCATCCAGACAGGGCTGCCCCTTAAGTCCAGGGCTCTTCGCCCTCTCGCTCGAGCCACTGGCCCAATTTATTAAACAATCACAGGACATTATCCCTATTTCTATCCGAGGCTCGCATCATCACATTGCCCTTTACGCGGATGATGTACTTATTTTTATGCAGAACCCCTCAGCGTCTACAACTCGTCTGCTTAGTGTAATAGAGGAATTTGGCAACCTATCAGGTTTTAAGATTAATTGGCCCAAATCTGCATTTTTGCCTCTCAACGACGCTGCCAAATCAGCTATTCTCCCTGCAAACATTCCTGTGGTAAAACATTTCAAATATCTTGGTGTTGAAATATTCCCCAACCTTAACAAGACTATAAAGAATAATTATATGGACACGTACAACAAGGTTTTCCAGGACCTCAATAGGTGGTCGAGCCAGCCCAACTCACTACAAGCCAGAGCATCAATAATTAAAATGAATATACTGCCTAGAGTTAATTTTATCAGCTCAATGCTTCCTCTATCAACGGAGGAGACTTGATGAGGGACTGGCAGTACCACATTTTAAATTGTATTTCTGGTCCTTTTCATTAAGACCTTTGCTTAATTGGTTTGATCCCACAGCTGTGGTTTCATGGCGTGCTTTAGAAGAGGAGTTAGTCTCCCCATGTAGACTTCAGGACATAATTTACACAAACATATCTATCAAACAATGTCAGCTTAGGTTCGGCCCTCTGATTACTCATGTTATTCAGACTTGGCGAAACGCACAGAAATGATGTTCTATTCAATGCCCCTGGCATCTCAATTCACCAATATTTATAACAACCAATTACTCATAAGGCGAAGGCCTATTCATTTTTCCCAATGGGGGAGGAAGGGTCTTCACATCTTGGGAGATATTTACAGTGACAGTGGACTCCGCTCTTTTCAGGACCTTCAAGGCTGTTATGGCCTTCCAGGCACCTCTTTCTTCTTTTATCTACAGCTTAGGGCAGCGCTTAAGGCTTATGGCGTTCCGTGGGATCAACATTTAGCACGGCATCCATTCCACAAACTCATCACTGATAGAAGAACTTCCAGGGGCTTTGTCTCGATTTTTTATACTTACTTACTTGAGTCCTCTTATGGTGACCTTCCCTTAGATAGACTTTAGAGGAAGGATGTCCCAGAATTGAGACCTGATTTTAATTGGGATTCAGTCTGGTCTAACATTCTTCAGGCGTCTCGCAATCCCAACCACCAACTAATCCACCTGAATGCGCATAGAACTTACCTGACACCCAGACGGCTGCATATGATGGGTCTTCTGGCAGATGTTCGGTGTACACTGTGCTCCATGGGGGATCCTGGTACATTTCTCCATATGTTCTGGGAATGCCCGCCTGTTGCCCGCTTTTGGAACGGGGTCTCCTTTGAGTTGTCTGACATATTTGCTTTGACTATACCGGTGTTTTTCTTTTGAATGACTTATCTCAGCTGGGTACCAGAAAAGACCTCTCTATGCTGGCCTTACGGCTGCCAAGAAATTGATTGCTATGAGGTGGAAACAACCAGACAAGCTCTCAGTGACCTGCTGGTTACTAACATTTCTTGATGTAGTGTACATGGAGCTGTCCACTGCACGTGTGATTGGAGTTAAGGAGTCCAATATTGGTGTATGGGTGTTGACAGCTGAAAAATTGAAGGAGTGGATCTAACCATCTTAACTGACATATTTGTTTGCAGTCATTGGTCCTTTGAGGTCCTGGGATGGGGGGTGGGAGGGTTTATTATTATTATTTATTTATTTTTCTTCCTTAGTTTTGTCCTCTTGTCTGATTGTTCTTATTGTTTGTTATTTCTGTATTTTTTGTCATTTGTGTTGTATCGGTTGTGATTGTACATTGTATTTTTCTAAATGTGTATGAATAAAAAGATTTGATCCAAAAAAATTAATTTCAGGGGAGACAACTTTTTATTTGATGGGGGGCGGTAACGGACGTCGATAATGGTTAGGGGGCCGCTGGCCCAACAAAGGTTGAGAACCAATGATTTTGGTAAAACCAGCAGACTTCAGAGTTATTATTATCTACAGATCAATCTGTTCACATCATTCGTGATATGATTGTTACCTCTGATTAAGGAAAACATTATCGAAGCATTTCAACTCGTCTCTTGAGAGATTTTGATTCATTCATTTCTGCTCCATATGAATTAAAGGTAAGTTACCAAACTCTTGATATTTTAACTTGTTGCAAACCTAATGTCTGAAGTAGGATTTGTTTTAAAACTTGAGACTGAACTGCTGAAAGCCTTGATTTATCTCTCATTCACTCTGTGCATTCTTAATATTCATGCCTATTTATTGTAGTATTATATAGTGTAAAGTACCTTCTAGCTGTGTATTCAGTAGAAGTTTAATAAGTTATAAGTGAAGGCTTATTTAGGAAGGAAGTTAAATGTGAATGGAAATTTCCTAGCTGACATCAAGTCACTCGAGTCCCTAATTTGATGACTTTACACACGACTTGATAAAATAAAAAAGTGACTCACAGTGACACTACAGCTGAAGTATTAAGCAGGAGTGTGTGTCTGTGTCAATGTGTGTCAATGATGATTTCTTTCTACCACTGTCTAGTCATGTTGAGAAGAAGTCTACGCCTGTAGGAAGCAGCTTATTATACAGAGCAGGGAACTCCTACTGTTTGCTACAAGGCGGTCATCTACAGGTAAGTTGCTGTAATGTTTGTGTGCACACAAGGGTGTAACTTTGGTTTGAGAAGTAGGGGGGACACAAAAAATGTTCTCGATTTTAATCCCTTTTCCTGCATTTCTACAAACATTTAGGGACTATGGTGATAAGAAATCCAAGAAAAAATTAAGTCGGCCATAATGATAAATTCTGCCAGAAAGAAGTACTAAAATATGTATAAGAAAAAGTGGTCTTACTTTCTGAACTACATGACAGGCTGTTACTCTCAGGTTCATTCATCCCCTTCCTCCTCCAAGGAAGGGGAACTTATTTGTAGTTCCCTGGCTTTTTTTTTAATGACTTTTGGAAAAGTAGGTAGGGATAATTTTATTGGTCAACACTTCAACTGGTAGCAGCAATATCTGAGTCAGAGCAAATCTATTCACAAGTATGGGCTATTTGAGTGTGAGGGCATCCCTCTGGCTGAGAAGCTACTGGAGAAGAACCTGACCATTGTGTGGACTCTTTGCCAGAACAAGCCAGACATACCGCCTGTCATTATTATTACATTATTATTATTACTACAGGTCATTTAGCAGACACTCTTATCCAGAGCGACTTACAGTGAACTAACTACAGCGACAGTCTCCCTGGAGCAACTCAGGGTTAAGTACTGTTACGTGTTTTTATCTATAAAAGAGATGGACCAGGAATCTTTAGGTTATAATATTAAGTTATTTATTTACATCAAAAGTGCAGCAAAACATCAAATTATACTCATGAGGGCCAATCAGCTCAACTGCTCCACAGAACATCAAAGTAGTTAACTGTGTCACAGTTTCACAAAAAGGCCCCGAATGAGCTCTAACATTTAGCCTATATCTCTAGATAAGAGGAATGTTTTCTTCTTCCTATTGGTTGTTGTAGGTCACCATCCAATGGTGGCCTTTGCTGGTGCAGTAGGCGTGATCATGCCTCTTGGCACAGTTTCATCTTTGGTGTCCTGATTTGGTACCTGTTTACATTTATTGGGAACTTACACTACATTAAGTATACATGCTTGAACTTACACTACATTATGTATACATATTGAACAGTAAATCTCTGGTCTGTGTCTCAGCCTGACACAGAGTGCTAAAGTTGTACCATAACATCTTCAAGGTCTCCTCATGCCTTGCGTTACTGCCGTTCAACACAACACCTGCTATGATAGAGGAATGGGCCTCTTTTCTTACGCACCCCTTATCTGGTTATAGTCTAAACAAAGCTAGCTCCCTGCACCCTGTGTGCCACAGTTCAACTCACTCTGTGTGCCACAGTTCAACTCACTCTGTGTGAGTAAATCAAATCAAATTAAATGTATTTATATAGCCCAATATCACAAATTATACATTTGTCTCAGTGTGCTTTACAGACTGTACAGGTTACGACACCCTCTGTCCTTAGACCCTCGCATCGCACAAGGAAAAACCTCCTAAAAGAAACCCCATAATTAAAGGGGGAAAAATAGAAGAAACCTCAGGGAGAGCAACTGAGGAGGGATCCCTCTCCCAGGACGGACAGACGTGCAATAGATGTCGTGTGTACAGGATAAACAACATACTCTTTTTAATCATGGACATGCATATAATTCTGATCAAAAGTATAAGAATATAACATCATACATAGTAATGCGTATGGTACTTTAATCAAGGTATAAAAGTATAAAAATATACATACATAGTAAAGTGTATGTTACATGAATCAAGATATAAATGTACACCACTTACATGGTGATGTGTTCAGTACATAAAAAAAAGTATAAAAGTGCAGTGTACATCTAAGATTGAGCAAGTGACATTAAGCTTGGTGATAAATTCATGTTTCCACAAATAGCAAGTACCGGTAATACTAAGTTTGATGATAAATTCATGATTTCCACAGTACCTTGCTCAGGGGTACAATTGTGGCAGCCCTGGTATTGAACTCTCAGCCTTCTCAGCCTGTTTTGAAGGCGTACCACTAGACCATCCCCACCACGAAGCCATCCAAATCAAGGGAGAAGCATAGCTCAGAATTTGGATGCAGTGGCAACATGACCATGGTGAGCTATGTGCCGAAGAAGGGGAAGGTTGTTGTCCTCCTCAGCACCATGCATGATGACAGAGCTGTGGACGACAACAGTGTGAAGAATAAACCCACAGAGGTGGCCCATGGTGCTCTGGCACAATGTGCTAGATGTTGCCACTCTCAATGCCTACACCAACTTCACAACACCCTGATTACATGGGTGGTGTGACCAATGCACGGCGGCAATTCAAGGAGCTGGGCAGAGCTTATCATGTCACATATGAAGAGGCGCATGGAGGGCACGCCCCACCTCCAAAAGCACATTACAGGTGCAAAGGAAAGATGTGGGCTAAAAAAAACAAACGCAGCCACCACCCAGCTACAGGAGGGCACCTGACTACCTGACCTGAACATTCTGCAGAGTAGTTTTGAACATACAAGGCTCCCCCGCACATGCACACACACACACAGGTGTTCATGCACCTTGCATCTGTATTGATTACGTGGTGTTTGCATGTTTTGCATCTAGTTTTAATAGCAGCTCCACCTCTATCTATAATACAGTTTAACTCCTGTAGTTTGCAGCCATTAATATGGCAGGAAGAGGTTTTATTCTCAGGAGTACAGTTAAAGACATCTCTACTTATTGTCCTATACAAAGCCATATATTGAGCAGTGATCTGGTAAAAAAGAAAATGCATTTTCATGAAAGGTACACAGTCTCACTCATATCGTACTCACAGGCAGGTTGTTCCTAAAAAGGTTCCCTCCTCATCTTCTGTCCTCAGTCCCTGGAGAAGAAAGACAGACAGGTGAGTTGAAGCTTTTGTCGTGCACTGTGTGAAGAACAAAAAGTATACAAGACATATACAGGACTGTCTCAGAAAATTCGAATATTGTGATAAAGTTCTTTATTTTCTGTAATGCAATTAAAAAAACAAAAATGTCATACATTCTGGATTCATTACAAATCAACTGAAATATTGCAAGCCTTTTATTATTTTAATATTGCTGATTATGGCATACAGCTTAAGAAAACTCAAATATCCTATCTCTAAATATTAGAATATCATGAAAAAGTATATTAGTAGGGTGTTCAACGAATCACTTGAATCGTCTAATTAACTCGAAACACCTGCAAGGGTTTCCTGAGCCTTGAAAAACACTCAGCTTGGTTCAGTAAACTAAATCACAAGTATGGGGAAGACTGCTGATCTGACTGCTGTCCAGAGGACCATCATTGACACCCTCCATCAGGAGGGTAAGACACAAAAAGAAATGTCTCAAAGAGCAAGCTGTTCACAGAGTGCAGTTTCAAAGCACATCCACAAAAAGTCTGTTGGAAGGGGGAAATGTGGCAGGAAACGCTGCACAATACAAAAGAGATGACCGCAGCCTTAACAGCATTGTGAAGAAGAGTCGCTTCCAGAATTTGGGGGAGCTTCAAAGACAGTGGACTGAAGCTGGAGTCCAGGTATCAAAAGCCACTGTTCACAGACGTGTCCGGGAAATGGGCTACAATAGCCGTATTCCCATGGTCAAGCCACTTCTGAACTCAAGACAACGGAAGAAGCGTCTGACTTGGGCTATGGAAAAGAAGCACTGGACAGTTGCAGAGTGGTCCAAAGTCCTCTTTTCAGACGAAAGCAAGTTTTGTATTTCATTTGGAAGTCAAGGCGCCAGAGTCTGGAGAAAGGCTGGAGAGGAGCAAAATTCAAGTTGCTTGAAATCCAGTGTGAAGTTCCCACAGTCAGCGATGGTTTGGGGAGCCATGTCAGCTGCTGGTGTTGGTCCACTGTGTTTCATCAAGCCCAGAGTAAATGCAGCTGTGTACCAAGAGATTTTAGAGCACTACATGCTTCCGTTTGCTGAAAAGCTCTATGGAGATGAGGAATTCATTTTCCAGCATGATCTGGCACCTGCCCACAGTGCCAAAACCACCAGTAACTGGTGTACTGACCATGGCATTACTGTCCTCGATTGACCTGCCAATTCCCCTGACCTGAACCCCATAGAGAATATGTGGGGTATTGTGAAGAAGAAGCTGAAAGACACCAGACCCAACAATGCTAATGAGCTAAAGGCCGCTATTGAAGCATCCTGGGCATCCATAACACCTCAGCAATGCCACAGGCTGATTGCCTCCATGCCACGCCGCATTGATGCAGTAATCCGTGCAAAAGGATTCCCAACCAAGTACTGAGTGCATTAATGGACATTTTCAAATGTTTGATTTTGTTTTGCTGTTATAAATCTTTTTTTTTTACTTGGTCTGAGGAACTATTCTAATTTTTTGAGATAGGATTTTTGAGTTTTCTTAAGCTGTAAGCCATAATCAGCAATATTAAAATAATAAAAGGCTTGCAATATTTCAGTTGATTTGTAATGAATCCAGAATGCATGACATTTTTGTTTTTTTAATTGCAAACCCAGAAAATAAAGAACTTTATCACAATATTCTAATTTTCTGAGACAGTCCTGTAGAGGGTAATAACGGAAAATGTGCGACTTACATAGACTGAAAACTCCCTCGGTGCACTGGCGATGTACCCGTGGATGGACTGGTTCTTTGCTGAGTGTCACTTGAGTGATGAGACGTGGTGGGAAACGGAAATGAATAAATGTCCTTGTTCTCTTGAAAAGGGCCAGCAGTTTCCTGGCTGCAATGGTGAATGTGCCTGATGGGAGGAAGGTAAATATTTTAATTTAACTGTTCTCCAATTCCTTTGATATTAAATACCAGTGTTACGCCGGGGAAAAGGTGAGGACCCAAATACAGTACAGCAGATTAGGATTTTAACGAAAAGCGAGCTTTAATAAAACAAAGCTAACAAGCAAAAACAACACAGGGCGCAGGCTATAACAATACAAAAGGTAAAAAGTAAACTGAACACACAAACCAGGAAGACCGCTCTGGAGGGCGACGAAGCAGGCAGGGCCTCTCTGGAGGGCGGCGAAGCGTACGCAGCCGCTCAGGAGGCCGGCGGAGAGGTCGAGCTGGAGACGGACCGAGCCGCTCAGGAGGCCTTCGGAGAGGCCAGGCTAGAGGCAGGAGGTCGCGCTGGAAGTCGGCGAAGCGGGAGAGGCCGCTCGGGAGGCCGGCGAAGCGGGCTGAGCCACTCAGGAGGACGGGCTGGATGCAGGCGGAGCCACTCAGGAGGCCAGGCTGGAGACCGGGCGAGGCCGTCTCGGGAACACAGGAACTTGGGTCTCTGGAGTCGGGGGGTACACGGGACCTGATGTCTCTGGAGTCTGGATCTCGAGAGGCGGCCTTATGATGCCCAGGTTCACCTTGTGTGGACTAGCCTGCTGGACTCCCCCGAGGCGGAGGCTAGCCGATTCAGAATTAGGCTGGCCATGGGGAGTATTAACACAGTTTTGAAGCCACCCATGCCAAATACTCTTTAGCCTGGATTTAGCAGCCACTTCTTTGTGTGCCAATCTTAAAGCAGCCTGTTGGACCTCCCAACAGGGAGCTCTCCTCCACTCCCCGTCAGAGGTCATAAAATTCCTCCTCCATTGTATCCACTTGGTCCATATGTGGTCGGTTCGTACTGTTACGCCGGTGAGGTGAGGACCCAAATGCAGTACAACAGACTAGGATTTTAACGAAAAACGAGCTTTAATAAAACAAAGCCGAAAAAGTGTGTGTAATAAGTGTACGTGGTACCAGAGCACCATAGGCCAAAGGTCAATGATCGATTTTGTGATCGTATCATCTGATCTGAGGCTGAATGTTTTGGACACTCGGGTGAGAGGGGCGGAGCTGTCAACTGATCACCATCTGGTGGTGAGTTGGATCAAGGGGTGGGGGAAGACTCTGGACAGACCTGGTAAGCCCAAACGGGTAGTGCGGGTGAACTGGGAACGTCTGGAGGAAGACCCTGTCTGGGAGAGCTTCAACTCACACCTCCGGCGGAGCTTTTCAGACATCCCTGTGGAGGTTGGGGGCATTGAACCTGAGTTGGCGATGTTCAAAACCTCTATTGCTGAAGCTGCGGTGAGGAGCTGTGGTCTCAAGATGCCTCAAGGGGCGGTAACCCTCGAACACCGTGGTGGACAGGGAAGCCGTTCGACTGAAGAAGGAGTCCTTCCGGGTTATGTTATCCGGGAGGACTCTGGAAAAAGTTGCAGGGTACCGACGGACTCGAAGGACGGCAGCCTCTGCCGTGGCAGATGCAAAGCAGCGGGTGTGGGAGAAGTTTGGAGAAGCTATGGAGAAGGATTTTCGGTCGGCAGCAAGGTGCTTCTGGAAAACCGTATGGAACCTCAGGAGGCGGAAGCAGGGAACCATCCAAGCTGTGTACAGCAAGGGTGGGACCCTGCTGACTTCGACTGAGAAGGTTATCAGGCGGTGCAAGGAGCACTTTGTAAGCTGATGGGGACCATCGTCAATTTCCCTGTTGGAAGTCACTGAGGTAGTCAAACAACTCCCCAGTGGCAAAGCCGCAGGGGTTGATGAGATCCGTCCAGAAATGCTGAAGGCTTTGGGTGTTGAGGGGCTGTCTTGGTTGACACGCCTTGTCAACATTGCGTGGAAGTCTGGGACAGTGCCTAGGGGGTGGCAGACCGAGGTGGTGGTTCCCCTATTCAAAAAGGGGGACCAGAGAGTGTGTGCCAACTACAGGGGTATCACACTTCTCAGCCTCCCCGGTAAAGTCTACTCCAAGGTGCTGGAAATGAGGGTTCGGCCGATAGTCGAACCTTTGATTGAAGAGGAACAATGCGGATTCCGTCCTGGTCGTGGAACAACAGACCAACTCTTCACTCTCGCAAGGATCCTGGAGGGGGCCTGGGAGTACGCCCAACCGGTCTACATGTGTTTTGTGGATCTGGAGAAGGCGTATACTGTGATACTGTGGGAGGTGCTGCAGGAGTATGGGGTGAGGGGGTCACTTCTGAGGGCCATCCAATCCCTGTACGCCCAAAGCGAGAGTTGTGTCCGGATACTCGGCAGTAAGTCGGACTCGTTCCCAGTGAATGTTGACCTCCGCCAGGGCTGCGCTTTATCACCAATCCTGTTTGTAATTTTCATGGACAGGATATCGAGGCGTAGTCGTGGAGGAGAGGGGTTGCAGTTTGGTTGAGGAAGCGGTGTGGATGAGGATCAGCACCTCAAAATCTGAGGCCATGGCTCTCAGCAGGAAACCGGTGGATTGCCTACTCCGGGTAGGGAATGAGCCCTTACCCCAAGTGAAGGAGTTCAAGTACCTCAGGGTCTTGTTCGCGAGTGAGGGCACGATGGAGTGAGAGATTGGCCGGAGAATCGGAGCAGCGGGGGCGGTATTACATTTGCTTTACCGCATTGTTGTGACGAAAAGAGAGCTGAGCCAAAAGACAAAGCTCTCGATCTTCCGGGCGATCTTTGTTCCTACCCTCACCTATGGTCATGAAGGCTGGGTCATGACCGAAAGAACGAGATCACGGGTACAAGCGGCCGAAATGGGTTTTCTCAGACGGGTGGCTGGCGTCTCCCTTAGAGATAGGGTGAGAAGCTCAGCCATCCGTGAGAGACTCGGAGTAGAGCCGCTGCTCCTTTGCGTTGAAAGGAGCCAGTTGAGGTGGTTCGGTCATCTAGTAAGGATGCCACCTGGCCGCCTCCCTAGGGAGGTGTTCCAGGCACGTCCAGCTGGGAAGAGACCCCGGGGAAGACCCAGGACTCGGTGGAGAGATTATATCTCCTCACTGGCCTGGGAACGCCTCGGGATCCCACAGGGGGAGCTGACGGATGTGGCTCGGAGGAAGGAAGTTTGGGGTTCTTTACTGGAGCTGCTGCCCCCGCGACCCGACCCCGGATAAGTGGTAGACAATGGATGGATGGATGGAAGCTGAAAAATACAAAAGCTAACAAGAAAAACAACAGAGGGAGCAGGTAGTGATGGCAGTGCGATACTGAAGCTTCAATACGTGTACAATTCTATAGAATGATTGCTTCAAAGCTTGCTTCAAATCATGTGACATATGACGTCCGAAGCAGTAACTGCTTCATTGCCTGAATGAATCACTGGTTCACGGTCCAATCAGGTGATTCACTGGCACTGCCTTGTCTCGATTCTGTCAGGTTGAGACAGTTTAATATAATATTACTAAATATAGTAATATATAGTGACACAACAGATGGACACTGGTTGGATTCAAACTCCGGGCTGCTGCGGCAAGCCTTTAATTGAAGAAACGCCTGCTCTACGAGCTGCGCCACTGGGGCCATGCATTTTTAAGTGGGATGTACATCATTATTTCAACAGATTTAGATCTGGTTTCTTTACTTGCACACAAGGAACATATGATGCTGGCGTGCATAGAAATTATTTCGCTAGTTGGCTGGCTCCATAATGATCAAATACAAATGCAATACCAACTCAACAGCAATGACGCATACTACTACGACAACAACCCACAAATTGTGCATTGTTTAGAATGGTTATAAAGTGTTGAGGCGCTCAAATTCAAAACGGTCTCAACCTGTCAGAATCGAGATGAGGCAGTGTCAGCGAATCACCTGATTGGACTGCGAACCAGTCCGGTGGTTCATTCAGGAAATTAAGCAGTTACTGTTCATTTCCTGAAGCAGTGGCTCTATGTAATTGTAGTCAAGAGTTTGAAGCATGTATCGAAGCTTCAGTATCACACTGCCATCACTAATATAATATATAAAATTACTATAATAATAATGTTGTTAAAAATTATTATTTTAACAGTGATTTGGACAAAACAATACATTTAATATTTGAAATCTTTATTTGTCACAATCACACATAACATACATCATACAACCGATAACACTGAGATATTGAACTGTGAGAGTATCTGTAGTGTAACTGTATTGAACTGTGGTGAATGTATAAAATGAATGAATAAAAGAAAACTGATTAAATAAAAACATATGGGTACAGCGCAAATTGCCATCTCAGTGCATACATGCCTCACAGATGACAATCACATTTCACACCGAGGCGCCTGCACATTAACTCCGTCACCTGGCTTGTTTCCTATGGTGGTAGCCGCAGGGCCGAGCCCATAAACCTTCAGGTAGTTGAGAGAACAGAGTGCAGTGTAAGATTCTTTGACCAGGATCCCGGGAGTATAAGTCCATGACACAGGCTTGAATATTCAGTAGTGTTTGACGATTGTAGAAGATAGTGGCTTGCACATCATGCATACTCAGAGACAAAAACAGAGCCAGGACAAACAGAAACGGTAACAGCAACGACACTCTCTGAGAGGACTAGAAAGCCTCTCTCAACCAGCGGTGCTGGTCTACCAGCTAGTTCCCATTAATGTTGCTGGTCCACCAGAATGATGTTGCTGGTGAAGCTCAATTACTATTTTAGCTCATTTCTCTGTACACAAATATACAGCCAGTACTAACATGGCCCGTGTAGTTGTAACTTCTTTGAACAATGTGCAGCAGTATAACAAATTATATAAACAGCATTGCTACAATCATCCATATTCAGTGTCATCTTTGTTCAATTAAAAAGTTGCGTACAATGCAGTAACATTCATCTTGGTTAACAGTTTGTTTATCATTGTCAGTTACAACATTAACTTTCCCCTTAAAAAGGTCCAGTGTGTAGGATTTAGTTGCATCTAGCGTTGAGGTTGCAGGTGCAACCAACTGAATATTCCTCCGCTCACCTCCTTTTCCAAGCGTTGAGAGAACCTACACTGGCTTCAGGTAGCGTAAAAACACGAAAGACCCTTTCTAGAGCCAGAGTTTGGTTCGTCTGTTCTGGGATACTGAAGAGGCAACATGGCAGTCTCAGTGGAAGAGGACACACTCCTTATGTAGATATGAAGGGTTCATTCTAATCTAATGTAAACAAATGTTCCTGACTTGTGCAGCGTTCCTCCTGTTCCTCTTTAATCTCTGGAACCTGTGTGCTGCCGTGATGCAGTTTTCCCTCTGTGTGAGTTCTCATGTGGCTCATCAAGCCACTACTAGATCCTAAAGCTCCAGCACGTTTTAGGTGTAAAAGGCTCATCATGTGGCTTCTTATATGATTTTTAGATTTGAAATATTTTCCACATGTTTTACAAGAATATGGCTTCTCACCTGTGTGGGTTCTCATGTGGTTTACCAACTGAGTCTTAGTTCTGAAACCTTTCCCACATGTTTTGCATGCAAACGGCTTCTCACCTGTGTGGCTTTTCATGTGTTCTTTCAAGATATTACGCATTCTGAAAGCTTTCCCACATGTTTTGCATACAAACGGCTTCTCACCTGTGTGGATCCTTATATGAGAGTTCCATGATGAATGCTGAGTGAACCTTTTCCCACATGTTTTGCAAGAATATGGCTTCTCCCCTGTGTGGGTTCTCATGTGGCTTACCAAGTGACTATTGGTGGTGTAAGCTTTCCCACATGTTTTGCATGTAAACGGCTTCTCCCCTGTGTGGATCCTTATATGAGAGTTCCATGATGAATGCTGACTGAATCTTTTCCCACATGTTTTGCATGCAAATGGCTTCTCCCCTGTGTGGATTCTCATGTGGATTACCAAGTGGCCATTAATCCTGAAAGCTTTCCCACATGTTTTGCATGCAAATGGTTTCTCATCTGTGTGGGTTCTCAGATGTCTCTTCAGTGATGAATTATGCTTAAAGTCTTTTCCACACGTGTCACATTTTAAAGGCTGTTTGCCTGTGTGAGTATCACAGTGCATCTCTGACAGGTTAGGGTTGTTGACATCATTACTGTGACTTATGCTTTCAGGATGTAGATTCTGTAGATTTGGCTCAGCATTAGTTGAGCCTGAGTCTCCATGCTTGCCTCCTTTCTGATCTTGGCTCTCAGCTACATGAGAGTTGTGAGAGAGGAGCTGGTGGTCACTTTCCTCAGCAGTAGGAGTCAACATAAAGGCATCAGTCTCCTGCTTCAGTACAAGCTGCTCTCCCTCCTGACTGGTGCAGAGTTCCTCCAGTTCCTCTTTACTCTGTGGAGGCTCTGGGTCCTCTTGGTCCAGACTGGAGTTCCTCTCCTGAATACAGAGCTGCTGGTCAGAGAGAACCTCCTCCTCCTTACAGACATGTTGCTCTGGAGGGACAGAGAACAAAAGGAATAGGATAATACTGCAGACATGCGAACAAATTAGTACCAGTAACGTGATATATTAAAACACATGGGGTTAAATATACATACAATTCCTCTGTGTTGTGTTATTACATTTTACGCACCTATCCTGTCTAACTTTATTTCGGGCTTCCAAACGATATCGAGCAGTCTGCGCTGACGGTCGATCTCTGCCTCGTACTCGATGACAGCTTTATGAAAAACTCTGAATATTTCTTCAGCAGCAGCAGTTAGTCGCTCGTTCACAAACTCTCTCAAACACTCAACTGAAGACATTGTTGCAAAACTATAAGTCAAATACTCATCCACTCAACGACTATAATATCTTCTCCGGCTAGTTTCGTACATCCAGAGAGCTGAGATAAGGTAATAGCGTCTGTACTGTTTCCCCTGCATGGCTTCTTCTTCTTCTTCGTCTTTTCTTCTTCTTCTCTGAGGTTTATTGGGTGTTTGCAACCAACGAGTAAGAGCATTACTGCCACCTCCCGGATTGGAGTGTGAAGCTGTAGATTGGCAGAAAAAAACGAAATAAATAAATAAACTAAACTAAAAAACTAAATCCTCACGGACATAAAGTTGGATGTCGGGACTGGAGAGGCATTTCCTTCAGTTATGCCTATGTCAGTCATTTAATGAATACACTGTCCACTGTGCTCCTGGACCTACACAGCTGGCCGTTTATGGAGCTCTTTTACTATCTTTATTCAAAAGCGCGTTTTTCAATTTGAGAGCATGCCTCCTTGATTTCACTTGATTTTGTATTGCTTTCCCCAAAAACCATGCCCTCACACTCACATAGCCCCTGCTTGTGCTTAGATTTGCTCTTCTTCTGAAACTGCATGCTGTGCTCCAGGTTCAGCCCTTCTCCTCACACTCAGGCTGCTTTGCCTTGTTGTGGGTGTGTTTGCTTTACTTTTAGAGTGTACCTGACAGGCTGTTACTCTCAGGTTCATTCATCCCCTTTCCCCTCCAAGGCGTAATTATTTGTAATTCCCTGACTTTTTTTAATGACTTTTGGAAAAGGATGGTAGGGATCATTTCATTGGTCAACACTTCACCTGGTAGCAACAATATCTGAGTGCAAGCATGCAGTTCGAGGAGAGTCAGATCAAATCTAATCACAAGTACGGGCTATTTGAGTGTGAGGGCATCCCTCTGGCTGAGAAGCTCCTGGAGAAGAACCTGGCCATTGTGTGGACTCTTCGCCAGAACAAGCCAGACATACCGCCTGTAATTATTATTACATTATTATTATTACTACAGGTCATATAGCAGACACTCTTATCCAGAGCGACTTACAGTAAACTAACTACAGCGACAGTCTCCCTGGAGCAACTCAGGGTTAAGTACCTTGCTCAGGGGCACAATTGTGTTAGCCCTGGTATCACCACCACGAAGCCATCCAAATCAAGGGAGAAGCATAGTTCAGAATTTGGATGCAGTGGCAACATGAACACGTTGAGCTATGTGCCGAAGAAGGTTGTTGTCCTCCTGAGCACAGTGTGAAGAATAAATCAGAAGTGATCCAGTACCATAACAAAACAAAATCAGGAGTGGACACAATGGATCAGATGGTTCACATGTAAGCGAACATGTAACATGTAAGCGGAGAACACAGAGGTGGCCCACGGTGCTCTGGCACAATGTGCTGGATGTTGCCACTCTCAATATCTACACCAACTTCATAACACCCTGATTACATGGGTGGTGTGACCAATGCACGGCGGCAATTCAAGGAGCTGGCAGAGCTTATCATGCCACATATGAAGAGGCGCATGGAGGGCACTCCCCACCTCCAAAAGCACATTACAGGGGCAAAGGAAAGATGTGGCCTAAAAAAAACAAACGCAGCCACCACCCAGCTACAGGAGCAAACACACACACACACACACACACACACACACACACACACACACACACACACACACACACACACACACACACACACACTGAGTCCACCAGTATTAAGAGCAGACACAGTTGGTTGCAGCCAGTGATATACAAACCTGTGGCTCTTGGTTTCTCATGAAGTACATGTATTCTGGCACTAGATGGAGCCAGAGACTCTGCTGCAGGATATGTGTACTTATATGTGCTTAATGCCTTTGCTGATCACAAGGCCTGTAGGATGAACTTCTAATGTACAGCTTTGTTATTATGGAGTAGGATCAGGGATTTCAATTTATAACAATGTAATTGTTACCTCTCATATGTTGAAAAATGCTCACCTGCTGTAATGTGTATCTGATAACATTGGGCCGCTGAGTCCAGGGAAGGCTGTTAGCATTGAGAAATGGGCACTCAGGCAAGTGATCAAAGGCTGGTTTGCAGGATGGGAGTTGCATGGTGAGCCATCGTCTGCTTTGCAATTGTTTGGAGTGGATGTGTGTGTCCGTGCATGTGTGTGCGCACAAGTGTGCACTTTGTTCGGGGCAAAGGCCGAGGAAAAAATGTTGCATAAATTCTGAGTGTCGACAGAAAACAGACTGTTCCATTTTTGTTTGATTCACACCTTGAATCCAGAGAATTTCTTCTCATTTAAAAATTAAACATTTAGAAATGTGTCATGATCTTATTTATTCATGTGAAGCATGATGTTGGATGATGGAGTTTATAGGAAAAAAAAGACAATAGGCAGGTTGTCGATATATAATATATAATAAATTAGGTGCAATTTTTTAAATAACAGAGAAATTCTGCAATTGAAGACACATTTTTACCTTTTGAAATAAACATTGTGTTCTGAACCCAAGACGTTTTTGCAAGATGGATGAATGATGAGTGCATTTATTATTGAAAACACACAGAGCAAAAATACTTCTAATTCAAAATATATTTTCCGGAGTACCCGGAGGAAACCCAAACAGCCATGGAGAGAACACTCCTGAACCCCCAGACTGCCCTAAAATAAATCAACCTCAAAACACAATTGTAACTACTGTTGACGAAAAAGTTGAAGAACTCGGAGCTTGAATGTCGAATCAAAACAGTAATCTTCTAGTTAAATCGATATATTTATTAACGTGATAAGTCAAACATGGAAAATACTTCTCAGCTGAGGACACTAATCACATCATCGTTTCCACAGAATGAATTGCTAAGAAAACCCAGGTTGCTGTCTGACGGCTCCGTGAAAGTGTGTACAATGGCTCGTAAACATCTCATGAAATACATGGAGAAGGCGTTAGCCGCTCGGGAACATGGGAGTCGGGGGGTACATGGGACCTGAGGTCTCTGGAGTCAGGGGGAACCCTGGAACTAGGGTCTCGAGAGGCGAAGGGAGCGCTGAGTTCCGGCAGCACCTGGAACTGAGTTCTGCAGAGGTCAGGCAGCAGTGGGAACTGGGATCTGCAGAGGTCAGGCAGCAGCGGGAACTGAGGTCTGCAGAGGTCCGGCAGCAGTGGAGACTGAGGACTGCAGATGTCCGGCAGCAGGAACGATGGTCGGGCAGCAGGAACGGGGGTCTGCCGCGACCCAGTAGCAGGAACGGAGGTCTGCCGTGGTCTGGGTCTTTTTCCCCGAGACCTGAAAGTCCCCTGGAGACTCCGAGGACCCCACAGGGCCAGACGAGTACCCAGCAATGGGTCAGGGGCTGGAGCCGGAGGATCGGCGGACTGCAGCCTTATGATGCCCAGGTTCACCCTGTGTGGACTAGCCTGCTGGACTCCCCCGGGGCGGAAGCTAGCCGATTCAGAATTAGGCTGGCCATGGGGAGTGTTAACAACGTTTTGAAGCCACCCAGGCAAAAGGCTCTTTATCCTGGATTTAGCAGCCACTTCTTTGTGCGCCAATCTTAAAGCAGCCTGTTGGACCTCCCAACAGGGACCTCTCCTCCACTCCCCGTGAATACACATCAGCGTGTAGGAGAGGTCATAAAGTTCCTCCTCCATTGTATCCACTGGGTCCATATGTGGTCGGTTCGTACTGTTACGCCGGGGAAAAAGGTGAGGACCCAAATGCAGTACAACAGACTAGGATTTTAACGAAAAGCGAGCTTTAATAAAACAAAGCCGAAAAATACAAAAGCTAACAAGCAAAACAACATAGGGGGCAGGTAGTGATGGCAGTGCGATACTGAAGCTTCAATACGTGTACAATTCCATAGAACCATTGCTTCAAATCATGTGAATCATATGACGTCCAAAGCAAGTAACTGCTTCATTGCCTGAATGAATCACCGGACTGGTTCGTGGTCCAATCCATTTTGGATCATCTGAAGAGTCTTAAGCGACTTTTTGGGACAACCTGATAACAATGAGTTGCAGTAATCCAGCCTTGAAGTAAAAAATGCATGGACTAGTTTTTCTGCATCATTTTGAGACTGGATGTGTCTTATTTTTGCAATGTTACGTAGATGAAAGAAGGCAGTTCTTGAGATTTGTTTTATGTGGGAGTTAAAAGATAGATCCTGATCAAAGATGACGCCAAGATTCCTTACGGTGGTGCTGGAGGCCAAATTAATACCATCCAGAGCTTCTATGTTATTAGAAAATGCATTTCGGAGGCGTTTAGGGCCAAGTATAATAACTTCAGTTTTGTCTGTGTTTAACATCAAAAGGTTGCTAGACATCCAAGTTTTTATGTCCTTAAGGCATGCTTGAAGTTTAGCCAATTGATTGGTTTCGTCTGGTTTAATTGATAGATATAATTGGGTATCATCCGCATAACAATTAAAGTTTATAGAGTGGTTCCTTATAATATTGCCCAAAGGAAGCATATATAAGGTGAATAGAATCGGTCCAAGTACAGAACCCTGCGGAACTCCAAGACTGACTTTGGCTGTCATGGAGGATTTATCGTTAACAAGTACAAATTGAGATCGCTCAGATAAATAGGACTTGAACCAGCTTAGTGCGGTTCATTTTATGCCAACACAATGTTCCAGTCTCTGTAGTAGAATGTCCTGATCAACAGTGTCGAAAGCAGCACTGAGGTCTAACAAGACAAGAGCAGAGACAAGTATTTTGTCTGATGCCAATAGAAGGTCATTGGTAACTTTCACCAGTGCTGTCTCTGTGCTATGATAAACTCTAAATCCAGATTGAAAAACCTCAAATAAACTATTATTATGTAAAAAGTCACACAACTGTTTTGCGACTGCTTTCTCAAGGATCTTAGCGAGAAAGGGAAGGTTAGATATCAGCCTATAGTTGGCTAAAACCTCTGGATCAAGACTAGGCTTTTTAAGAAGTGGTTTTATTACAGCTACTTTAAAGGATTGTGGTACGTAGCCAGATAATAGAGACAGGTTGATCATATTTAATAACGAGGTGTTAATTAAGGGTAAAACTTCTTTAAACAATTTAGTTGGAATTGGGTCTAAAAGACAGGTTGATGGCTTAGACGATGAGATTGTTGAAGTTAGTTGGTTAAGGTTGATTGGAGTAAAACAGTCTAAATATATTTAGGAGTTACAGATGTTTTTGAAATTCCGGAAGTTGAAGTCATTACCAAGTGAGGTCAGGAGGAGATTAATTTTGTCTCTAATAATTATAATTTTATCGTTAAAGAAGCTCATGAAGTCGTCACTACTGAGAGATATAGGAATAGAAGGCTCTGTAGAGCTGTGACTTTCTGTCAGCCTGGCTACAGTGCTGAAAATAAACCTGGGGTTGTTCTTATTTTCTTCTATTAAGGAAGAGTAATAAGCTGCTCTGGCATTACGGAGAGCCTTCTTATACGTTTTAAGATGATCTAACCAGACTAAACGAGATTCTTCCAATTTAGTGGAACGCCATTTACTTTCAAGATTTCTCGACTTTTGTTTTAGTTTGCGGATTTGTAAATTAAGCCATGGAGCTTTCTTTTTCTGTTTTATTATCTTCTTCTTTAGAGGAGCGACAGAGTCGAGTGTTATTCGCAATGAGGATGATGATTAATTTGGGAGGGACTAAAGTTAGCATTGGAGTCCTCCGTTATATTGATATTGAGTCCTGGTATTGAATTAAGTGCTGATTCACTTCCTTAAATTTAGTCACAGCACTTTCAGATAAACATTGAGCGTAGGATATTTTGCTGGCTTGTAGTTCAGTAACAGGACTTCAAAAGTTATTAAAAAATGGTCTGATAAAAGAGGATTATGTGGACACACTGATAAACTTTCAATTTCAACATCATATCCCAGAACAAGGTCCATAGTGTGGTTTAAACAGTGAGTTGGTTCATGTACATTTTGACTGAACCCAATTGAATCTAATATTGAGATAAATGTATTATTAAGGCTGTCACTACAAGTCACCTACTGTTTTAAGGACTAAACTTGATAAAAATTCTGAGAATTCAAATAGAAATTCAGAATACGGTACACAGTAACAAATAAAACTGGCTTTATTGTTTTCAATGTTGGGTTTGAGAGCGTAAGAACAAGGCTTTCAAAAGAGTTATAGTTTAGTTTAGGTTTAGGATTGATCAAGAGGTTTGAGACAGTAAAAACTGGTGACATGTATGGTGTAAGTGTGTTCACTGCCACTGAAACAAATGCATTATTCTCTGGAACTTCGGGCTATGTGTTTTCATTAACCTCTTACAGGGTGGGGGAATTTACCCAAACATACCTACAAACGACATACCCAAAGTAAATTGAAAGCTGCTCTTCAACCATTTGCACCAGCTGCATGATTTTGGTCTCATTCAAAAGATAACTCTCTTTTTTTTCTTGCAAAACATTGATGAATCACTCCAAGGCGCAGCGCCTAACTCAGGTGAGCAGAGACTGGGAAATGTTGCATTTCTTTCCTGTTTACGTTCAAATATTATAATGTATTGATCTTCTGTGTATTGTGAATTGTGATTTACTGTTTCATGCTTTTGAACATTAAATAATTAACTTACTGTGTGTGTAATGATCAAATGTGGAAGTGTTTGAAATATTTACTGCATAAAAACACAATTTCAATGGTCGATACAAAGAAGACAAATTGTGCATTGTTCAAATATACACTATATTGCAGTATAAAGATAGATTGCATTACATCTATACTTAATTGTGTGTAAGATACACATATGCAATGTTGGAAAGCATTGCTGGTTGTGAAATCAAAACCACTTTATTTTACAGGTCTGTGATTTTCTGAAAAGGACTTTGACATTTGGTACTAATTATAATCTTATTGTATGACTGCTTAGCCCATTACTATAGCACTGATACAGTAGCTATTTACAATTGTAGCAATTTGTTACTGCAGAAAAAAGAGTAACCAATTATGCTTCCATTAATTATTTTTTTAACTGGAGACAAGTAATTGGAAACTTGCTTAGCAATTGTAAACTCAAATCATACACCAACTTTTAACATAGGCTACCCCATAAGTTACATTGAGTACTTGAGTAGACATGTGCACGCAGCAATCAATTTCTGTAATTTAATTGAAAATTAAATAAGTAAATTAATTCTCTTTACATAACTTCTTGCCAATGTGTACAGTACAGTGCAGTACTTAACTTAATCTTTTTACAAAACAGCCCTTGGGCGATAAGTATTTTACTTTGAAGATCCACATGGAAGTAACGCCATTGTCGTCATACGCTTTTATTTTTAAAGCTCAAACAGGAAGCTGTTTGTTTTGGGGTTAATTTGCGTGTAACTTTACGCTCGTACCGGACAGCTGCCACACACTGGACTCGGACTGAGCCGAACTGTGTAAGTAAACCCACAATCCGCCGCTTTTACAGCCCGTGTGCCGCCACACGGCCAGACTGTGCTGTACGCAGCCAAACATCCTCCCAAAAAAATAATAATTCATAAGTATGAGGTGTCGAGCAGACGGCTAAAGGAGGCGGGAGAGGAAATCGGTCGATGATTTTAGGCCTTTGACAACAGTTTGATCTCCACAGGGAAGACGAATTGTGTCTAAATGGACTTTTTTACCACAGTGAATATTATTGTATTCATACCTATGACGGTATGGGTTGATATTGAATAATGCTAACTGCGTCAATAGTGGACTGACAGCATATTAATTACAGGCAAAAACCACTGTATTTAGATCTCATACAGTATGATTGATATGAAGGAATGTGTAGCGTTATGTATTTTCCCTATGTCTCGTGTAGAGAAACACTGATATTACTATACTACTATATGTATTTAAGACATTTTGAATAT
>NC_041373.1:5339748-5342248 GCF_900634415.1 Cottoperca gobio
CATATATACTATATATATATATACATATACACCATATATCTATATATATACAGCTATTGTATATATATATATATAGAATCTGTATATATGTATATATATATATATGTAGCATGTTATATGTATATATATATATACTATATATATCTATATATGTCTCTATATATATATATATATAATATATATATTATATTATATATATCTATATATACTCAAATCTACTCTCTCTATCTCTATCTCCTCTCTCTATCTCTTCTCTCTCATCTAATCTCTCTCTATATCTCTATCTCTAAAATATACTCAATTGCAGCCCTAAATGACTTGTTGCATCCCGTGTGCATGAGGCCGCTGTATGCATTGCTCACACGACACATTGTGGAAGTGGAAAGACTCATTTTATGAGTATAATGCATTGAATCATTTTATGAGCATTGACTCCATGATCAATTCACTTGAGTGCCTTCTGGAGGCAGTGTGGTCATACTTTAAAAGACACACCAGTGGGAGGTTCATCAAAACCAGTTTTCAATATGAACCGTCACTTTTGTTTAACAGCAGAGGCGACAGAGCAGATTTGAAGTCATGAAATACCTGAGGCATTAAGTCAGCGTGACTGCAGCAACACGCACCCTGCCAATCATTTAGTTTCTTCATTGTTATACAAGAAGGAAGGGATGGAAATGTATTCAGTCTCGTGTTTTTTGATTCTATTTGCATACTTTGCATTGTCAAATGTTGACGAGCTGAAACAGACTGCAGGCTGCGTACCATTGGTTTCCTGAAGAACTCGTACTTGGCGTAGTTTTTGCAGAAAACGACCCTCGTGTCTCCTTTAAGAGACCAGGTCGCCTGAACCTCCAGCACGACCTCGTGGTCCTCCAGACATCTCTCTGAGACAGCAAAACATTTCATAAGCCATTTGTTACCATTTAGTTAAAGTAATACCCCAAAATGATCATTTGTATATCAATTACTCGCCTCCATGTTACCTTCAATTCTTCAAGAAATCTTAGTTTTCTCACTTGCTCCACAGTTAACGAAGAATCAAAAAACAGACAAGTCTTGATGAATTCAAGTAAAGAGTGTTGAACAACGTAACTTTATCAAACTCTCACACAACTTGGGCACAAAAAAAAAACAAGTCTTATTTATGCTAAATACTTCCCAAACACATGCATTTTCACTAAAACCTTAATATTTAAAAGCCCTTCTGGCCTCTATTTAGTTTAATTCATCAAGTGTTTTGATTCTTCGCTTACTCATCTTCAAAACTAAGTTTTCTTCAATAATTCAAGGTAACACAGGACGAGTTATCGATAGACAAATAGTAATCTTGCGGGTGAAGTATTCTTTTAAGCTTTCTGTTTATTCCACAGCACAGTCGTACCCAGGCCCAGCGTGGGATGGAACTCCATGAGGGCCCAGTTCTCCTGATCGCTGCAGTGAGCCGTCTGCACCAACATGTGACACACCTCTCTGGCTGTAGCCGCTCGAGACACCGACACCGACCTGCTGTGGCTGTCCTCGCCATACACCTTGATCAGCTGATGGAGTAGTGGAAGAAATATACAAATCCTTTAAGTAAAATATAAATACCACAATGTAAAAACACTAATAATAATGTCAAAATGCTACTTAAAGTCATTTTTCATGAAATCAAACCCTATTTTGATACAATTTATGGTACATTTATGGTCGTAAATAATAAAACCTAGCACTTATAATAGTGAACAGAAACATAACCGGTGGTATAAAATTACATTTTTCCCAAATATAGATATGCGTTTACGTGGCTCTGACATTGGGTAACGGTGTACACAACATGCTTTTCACAGCTGGATTTGGCATCTCATCAACATGGGTACACTCAGGACAAGAAGCCAAGAACCTGTCAACTGCACTGCAGAGGCAGACAGCCATTGGCACTTATAAGAGACGGCTCTTTATATTCCTTCTGACTTTCAGACTGAACTGAAGTCATAAGGTGACCTGATAATACAACACAGTGCACTCTTAATATATAATGGGCATATACTGGACAGTGAAATCGATGCCGATAGTCGTTATATTTTGCTTACGTGTATTTACCATGCTGGTCATTTTAGGTACTTCATTTGATATTAATGGAAAAAATATGGCTCAGCTTTCCATCAATTTATGCAATTGTTTCTACTTCTTAGAAAACCTCATAATTCTAAGATTTTTGTTATAATTGAGTCACTAGCAGCATATTGTTTTTTCTAGGAAGGAAGCTTTATGAATACGGCCCCAGATTAAAGAAGCAGCCATGTGTGTTGACAGTCTGTGTCTGATGCTGCTGAGCTGCACTGTGTGCAGGTTACTCATGGGTCAGGATGTTCCTCAGAGCGTGCTTCTGTCTGACACAACGTCTGGATCCAGCAAGCCAAAAGAAAACAAACCTGCCCGACCAGAAACCTGCGGGTGTCAATCAGCCAGTCCTGACTGTTTGGGCGTGGTCCAACGTCATCAGGAAAAATAATGG